>NC_143049.1:3212500-3430000 GCF_057628025.1 Oncorhynchus mykiss
ACAGGACAATGACCCAACACACCTCCAGGCTGTGTAAGAGCTATATTTGACCAAGCAGGAGAGTGATGGAGTGCTGCATCAGATGACCTGGCCTCCACAACCCCCCGACCTCATCCAAAATGACAGGTGTCTGTCCTGTCAATAAATCACTAGGAGATGCATATTGTTCATTCTAAAGGGAGAAGGCTATACAGACTTTTCTCACAAGCAAAACGAAATGGAAAGATGCCTGAAGTGAAGTGGAAAACTCTGCTAACTCCAGTGGGATTAACCCTTCCTAATAGGAATACCTGAGCCATAACAGCCATATCACCATCCCTGGATTACTACATTACTGTACATGGGCCATGGCTAAAAATCCCACCAATCATCAACTGTTTACAGAATGTTAAATCTGAGCCAATAGGGCTGTTCTAAAGTATTGCACTACATAGGGCAGTGTTTCCCAACCCTGTTCCTAGAGTACCCCCAACAGTACACATTTCTATTGTAACCCTGGACAAGCACACCTGATTCAACTAGTCATCAAGCCCGCAATGAGTTGAATGAGGTGTGTTTGTTTAGGGCTACAACGGAAATGTGTACTGTCAGGGGTACCCGGGACCAGGTTTGGGAAACACCGACACAGGGAATAGGGTGCTATTTGGGACAGAGCCTGGGTCTGTCTGATTGCCTGCATCTCTTCCAGACAGACTGTTGATCAGAGGACTCCTAATTCGGGTGGCCAGAATGACGGGAAGACGCAGAAGCTCTATTTCTATATAATCCCCATCTAATTCTGAGGAGACAATCGAGAGTAGCCAGGGCAAGACACCAGTCTATTCCATCAACCTTGCTTCCCTGAGGCTTTTCAGGGGCCTCTGATAAGTAAACATTTTTATTTTTCTTATTAAAAAGTGGCGATGCATACTTTAGTGATTTTTTCTACTTTTTCTTCCTTCTATAGGCTATTACAACAATTAAATAGAAACCGTAGGTCCTTGAAAAAAAAATGTCATTGAAAAATGTCTTTAAAAGTCTTGGAATTTGACTTGCCAATGTCTGTATGAACCCTCTATAGGCTTTGCAAATGAAAGATAAAATCACTTGCTATTGAAATTATTCACGCATCATTCTCTTTCCTGTCCGATCTTGTCTACCTGGCAGAATCATGATTATTTGCACAGAAACACCACTAGTAAAACACACCTGTCTGGCTGGCTGAATTAAAGGGTTGAAATGTATCATCTTTTCCCCAGACCTCAAAAATGGTCCCCTGATGTGGTTTAAGCATTGTTGTGGAGTTACAACATCCAATTTTGTCGTTTATCTATTAGGAAGTGTCATTTTGACATCAATTTTCATTTTGTATTTTTTTTGTGCCGTGGTATCGTTTTGGTAACGGAATTGCAAGACAAAGCAACGTTTCTTAAACTTACAGTAGGCAAATCATTTCTCCAAAACTAAATGTGTTGATATTAGTTGGAAGGGTTCTGATGTATTTCTAATACCTTGCAAGACTTTTTCTGGTAGATGTTGTCGAAGACGCCTTTTCCATCTGTTTGACTAGAAATCAAAAGCCTTTGCTTCTTCCTCATTTTTAAGATTGGAAAAAGGTTGAATTTTTTCAAATAAATGCCTTAATTTCTCAAAATACACTCTTGGCTGTCATTTACATCCAATGTGACGTGCTCCTGAGAACTTCACGTTGGTGCTCATGGGTCCTTTTCGATGGAAATGCCCATATAGCATACCTTACAATAAAATATTCTCTAAAACAGTACAGTAAAACTACTCTGCAATAAGAGTTGGATTTCTAAACCAGATGAGTTCTCAAATAGCAGCTGCCCAATACCATGGAGAATGATAGAAATAGAATGTTTGACTTTCAAATACTAAATGTTCAGTGAAGGCATATTTAGGTTGTTTAAATTATTAACTTTCCTACTAACATTCTAAAAGTTGACAGTGCCAAACAAAATCTTGCCAATCCATTCATTATTCTACCATGACTGAGTACGATACATGTTTTCCATAATGTACGTTATATGCATATATATTGAACAAAAATATAAACGCAGCGTGTAAAGGGTTGGTCCCATTTTTCATGAACTGAAATAAGAGATTGCAGAAATGTTCCATATGCACAAAACGCTTATTTCTCTCAAATTTGTTTACATCCCTGTTAGTGAGCATTTCTCCTTTGCCAAGATAATCCATTCACCTGACACATGTGGCATATCAAAAAGCTGATTAAACAGCATGAGCATTACACAGATGCACCTTGTGACAATAAAAGGCCACTCAAATTTGCAGTTTTGTCATGCCACAGATGTCTCAAGTTGAGGGAGCATGCAATTGGCATGCTGACTGCAGGAATATCCACCAGAGCTTTTGCCAGAGAATTGAAAGCTACCAACAAAATCGTTTTAGAGAATTTGACAGTACGTCCAACCAGCTTCACAACCACATGTAACCACGCCAGCTCAGGACCTCCACATCCGGCATCTTCACCTGCGAGATCATCTGAGACCAGCCAGTTTATGAAACCGAGGAGTATTTATGTCTGTAATAAAGCCCTTTTGTGGGGAAGAACTCATTCTGATAGGCTGGGCCTGGCTCCCAAGTGGTTGCGCCTAAGCCCTCGCAGGCACACCCAAGACTGCACACCCATGGCTGCGCCCTGCCCAGTCATGTGAAATCTGTTGATTATTTATTTAAATAAAATTATTTAACCTTTATTTAACTAGGCAAGTTAGTTAAGAACAAATTCTTATTTACAATGACGGCCTACTCCGGCCAAACCCGGACGACGCTGAGCCAATTGTGCGCTGCCCTATGGGACTCCCAATCACGCCCAGATGTGATACAGCCTGGATTCAAACCAGGTATTATAGTGACGCCTCTTGCACAGAGATGCAGTGCCTTAGGGCCTAATGAATGTATTTCAATTGACTGATTTCTTTATATGAACTGTAAAATTGTTTCATGTTGTGTTTATATTTTTGTTCAGTATACATTCGAGCAAATAACACCATCACAAACAGTGTTTCACCATTTACGGAGTACAAAGACAATTAGCAAGGGTGTCTTAGGCAGTATTAGAAGTATCTAAATATAGTGTAACCAATGTATATCAAGCGGGGCCTGAAACTAACTATTTGGGCCACCAGCCATTGTGGCAGGTAGATCTATCTACCAGCCACACTATTTTTTTCACCAGCCTCTTTCACCAGATCTCAAGCTGCTGGAGTCGTCAGTGACGGTGGAAGCAGTGCACAACTTTTTGGAGCTGACGCCGACTCCTGTGGTGGAAGGACTCTTGCTCGACTCCCAAAACACGCTGAAACGAATGCGCACGCATGTGCACACCACCTCATTATTGCAGAGTCCTACTAGGAATACTGCATTTGCATTCTAGCGGACTGACATGAGCATGATGCTGCCCATTTGCTCATCAACTTAGCCTATAAAAGGCCTATTTTGTTTGAATACAGAAGGTGATGTGTCGGAACTATAATATTTCAGTGATATGCGGCACACTATGCTGATAAGCCTATTCTTTACCATGTTAAAGCCCTATTTCGGATGCCCTACTTTGTTATCTATAGGACATCAACAGCCAGACAGGATTTCATTAAATAAGCTGTATGTTCAATGCTTTTGGTGCATTTCACGATGTTCAACTTCAATTCACTGGCACTATGAAGAATAGCTTAGCCATACTCATTGATAGCCTAATATATACTTTTGGTGAATTTACGGAACACGAGAAATTGCGAAATACAAATTATCCAAACATAGAATATAGCCTATGCGCACAATTCCGACTGTCTGCCCCGATCCGCTCTCCCTCGCTGGCTTGCCTGCGCTTTCCCTTGGCTATGTAAAACGCTAGTGTGTTTGGTCTTCAGACTGTTGCGTGTAGAATAGCTCAGCCTATTGATAGCCCCTAATTTAGTGAACTTGTGCAAGACATTGGAAGCAAAGAAATTGCGAGATATGAATCTTAGGAGTCGATTCTTGTAGAGTTGACTCCCCACCACTAAACATTGAGAGAGAATCTGATTAGCAACCTGGCAGTTGAAGCAAACATTGAAAAACAACCTAGCTGGTGAACAAAATGTAAATAGTTAAGAAACTCAAGAATAAAGTCCCACTAGTAGACTTAAGTAAAATATACCAACTTTTCCGACTGTGCGCAGCGCTTCTAAAAATGGATCTTCAGCATCCCCAGCCAGACAGTGTCGCGCAAGGTGGGATATATTTGGATTCATAGCGCTGTGTGATTAGCTACCAGCTATGAAACAAAACAACAGAAAAACATAGCTATAAAATGTGCTCATACTTGACTTATAACTATTTTTATTCACAAATGTGAGTTAAACACTTGCACTGTGGAACACAGGAGGATGGTGGCACATCAGTTGGGGAGGACAGGCTCGTGGTAACAACTGGGGTTATTGGAATGTATCAAATCAAATCTAATTTTATTTGTCACATACACATGGTTAGCAGATGTTAATGCAAGTGTAGCGAAATGCTTGTGCTTCTAGTTCCGACAATGCAGTAATAACCAACAAGTAATCTAACTAACAATTCCAAAACTACTGTCTTATAAACAGTGTAAGGGGATAAAGAATATGTACATAAGGATATATGAATGAGTGATAGTACAGAGCAGCATAGGCAAGATACAGTAGATGGTATCGAGTACAGTATATACATGAGGTGAGTATGTAAACAAAGTGGCATAGTTAAAGTGGCTAGTGATACATGTATTACATAAAGATGCAGTCGATGATATAGAGTATATACGTGTGCATATGAGATGAATAATGTAGGGTAAGTAACATTATATAAGGTAGCATTGTTTAAAGTGGCTAGTGATATATTTACATAATTTCCCATCAATTCCCAAACACATGGTTTGATGCCATTCCAGACATTGCGTCCTCCTGGAAGGTGTTCATTTTAGGCCTTGATATAAAGTGCCGTGGAGGGCACAATGTTACAGTGCGGCAGTCCAGAAATGAGAGCTTCCAAAAATGCCAAAAGCCTGGGCCTCTGATGGAGACTGAACTGTCAACAACGTATGCTTCACTATTCCCCCTTCTCTCAAGGAGCATGTGTGTGCCAAGACCCATAGGCTTCTCTCAAGGAGCATGTGTGTGCCAAGACCCATAGGCTTCTCTCAAGGAACATGTGTGTGCCAAGACCCATAGGCTTCTCGAAAGGAGCATGTGTGTGCCAAGACCCATAGGCTTCTCGAAAGGAGCATGTGTGTGCCAAGACCCATAGGCTTCTCGAAAGGAGCATGTGTGTGCCAAGACCCATAGGCTTCTCGAAAGGAGCATGTGTGTGCCAAGACCCATAGGCTTCTCAAAAGGATCCCACCCTGGTCACCAATGCATCTGACCGAGACACTGCATGTTACAGTAAAATAATTTGTCACCAGTCGAACTGATTCTACATTGAATGGAGTCTCCGAGATGCTCAAACAAGCATGTGTATCTGTAGTTGGTGTTCTTCAACTCTAAAACGCACTAGACTGTGTAAGACAAAACCCACAAACAAAAGACAACAGGCAAATGCATACGCGGTCCCAATGTCTAAATAGTGACTGCAGGGCTAGTTGAAACTGCAGGTAGGATTGTTCTCCTCACAGGTGAGTGATTTAGCCCATGCTTGGTGAATAGCACTTGGTTGATCTCTGGGAGCAGGATACAGGAGAGCTGAATAGATCATGAGAGACAAAAGTGATAATCAAATAAAAAATTATCACAGCAAAAGAATGTAGTTTGTGAGCTAGAAAATGAACATCCCGACAGTCTGAGGCAGGGAGCTCTGCAATCATCCTACTCCAACTATTGTCAGGGATAATGTGGCATTTTTTATTTGTCAGTATGAATTAAATTAGTGGGTCCTGCCTTGATGACTGTATTACCCTTTTTTTCAATTTTCTCCTAAAATGACATACCCAAATCTAACTGCCTGTTGCTCAGGCATTGAAGCAAGGATATGCATATTCTTGATACCATTTGAAAGGACACACTGAAGTTTGTGGAAATGTGAAATGAATGTAGGATAATATAATACATGAGATCTGGTAAAAGATAATACCAAGAAAAAAAACATGCATTCTTTTGTTGTTCTTTGTACCATCATCTTTGAAATGCAAGAGAAAGGCCATAATGTATTGTTCCAGCCCAGGCGCAATTTAGATTTTGGCCACTAGATGACAGCAGTGTATGTACAAAGTTTTAGACTGATCCAATGTACCATTGCATATTTGTTCAAAATGTTGTATCAAGACTGCCCAAATGTGCCTAATTGGTTTATTAATACATTTTCAAGTTCATAATTGTGCACTCTCCTCAAACAATAGCATGGGATTATTTCACTGTAATAGTTATTGTAAATTGGACAGTGCAGTTAGATTAACAAGAATGTAAGCTTTCTGCCCATATCAGATGTCTATGTCCTGAGAATTTTTACAACCTCATGCTAATCACATTAGCCTACGTTACCTCAACCATCCCACGGGGGGGACACCGTATTAGCTAACTCGTGATGAAGCTATCTGCTTCTGCCAGCTATTAACAGATCTACTTGTAACTAAATAGCAAGCTAGTTACATTACGAAGGTTACTGTGTTCTAAGTTGGGAGTCATTTTACAGCTTGCATTGATGGTATCACGTTTCTATAAATGAAAAACTTAACTAGATTACAAATAAATAAGACTACCAGATAGCCGTTGGTCTGACAGATCTCTCTCGAGCCGTCGCCAGCTGTCTACTACCTTTGGCATGGATAACATGATTGCCAGACGTGATCAGCAGAGATAGTACACAAGTTTTGATTGTTTTACAGTTTAGTGCTCGACTGCATTTGCCTGTCCAGTTAGCGAACAAAACAAGTATTATTTCGTCGCAAGAACTGACGTCGCCAACAAACAGAAATATGCTCAGAAGAAATAAATATACACAATGTAGAAAGCAGCTCCTCCCTCGATAGATCATCTCAGCCCAACGCCAGAGGTGTATGTGGCAATGCACTGCCATTTGGCACGCAGCATGTTGGCAGTACTTGCTGGGACTTGTCGTGCAGTGTATCACAGGCGGTATGAAAGCGGGACAAAATTAATTGACAACCCAAATCATTGCAAGGGCCGGATAGAGATGTGTCAGGCATTGTGTCTGACACAGTGCCTTAAGGGATAGTGTGACATTTTGGCAATTAAGCCCTTTTTTTCTATTTACCCAATCAGACGAACTCATGGATACCATCTCTGCGTGGAGTTAAGGTAGTTTCTGGAACCATTGCCAACTAGTGTTAGTGCAATGACTGGAAGTCTACAGCAACAGCTAGCATGCTAATTGCCAAAATGTCACATTATCCCTTTACCACGTCTGGTTTTGATCTGTCTGCTCACTACAGAGCGCTAATACCCACTGAGGCACAGAATTGCATTTGAAATGCCATTTCTGTTTTCTGTGATAATGGGATTTACATGAGGTGCTCTAGTACACGCCCTATGTTCCTCCAGGAACAAAGATGGCATAGGTACAATGAGGTGTTGGATGGGATAGGATTGGGAGGGGCAGTTTCAATGGCACTGACTGAATACAAAGTGTCACTAGCTACAGGACAGAAGTCAGGCCGAGTTAGGAGTGACAGGAACTCCGTGTTTGCATCCCAAATGGCACCCTATTCCCAATATAGTGCACTACTTTTGACGAGGGCCCAGTGTTTTCATCTAATGAGCAATGGGCTACATGGACTGGAATGGAGAATCTGCCACTGTCAGCACGCCACTTAGCTACTCTCCCTCCCTCCCTCACAGATAATAAGGCATTGACTGAGGAAGTAACATCGACATCAGCTACTTTTACTGAAGGTTATTTCAATAGGCCTACACACTGACTGCTGCTGTACTGCTGTTTAAGGTGCCTTTATTTTAGAACCTGTCAATGATGCTGCATTCAGTTATTTACAGAATGGATAGAGACAGACACCAAGGTAAGGAGAGATAAAAGAACGTGGAAACTAACACCGGGATTATTGAGGAAACCTTCAAGGGTAAGAGAAGACACAGATCCTGGACTAAAATACACAGAGGGCATGGTGATGCTATTGCAATGCTGTAACTAATCTTGTCCCAGGCCAGCCCCTCTCTAGCAATTGAGGCTGGAGATGAGGTTATGCTGTAATCAGGGCAATTCCACAGTAACAGATTGATGCCGAGACTCAGATTTTTTCCACTTTAAAATGTCAAAACAAAAAACAATGATTGCAAAGTTAAACAGCTTTATTTACAAGGACTACTTCAAACAATTTCCACAGAACACCCAATCACCCTGCAAATGCAAAGTTTGGTAACAGAATGAAGGTCGGTGCCAATGCATAGCTTCCTGGAATATTTCTGCCTCTCTTCTCTCAACTTAGTCTCAGAGCAAAACGTAATATATTTGACTAAATCCATGCCACATCATTTAATATGATATGTTACTTTACGTTTGCGTTACACTGGCCTACCAAAGTAATAGGGGTCATACAATATATTCCAAGTTGTATGACATAGTATCCTATGTCTGGATCACATTTGACCCGTTTAGCATGATATATTATGTTTGACTGCTTTAGTATGATATAGTACGTTAGAAACTAACCTTAAATCTTGAACCTAACATCCTAATTTCCTAATTAGCTAAAAATGTCTGACCTTTGAAGTATACGCCCAACCAACCACCCTCCTTTAATTTTTGCCTTACTAAGCAACCTACTGTCCATACCAAACAAACTTATGAGTGTCTCGCATTTATATAACGTGTTATTTGAGTCTCGGATTTACATTTATGTAACGTGTAGTCAATGTAATGCAACCTAACAGAAGTTTACAGTATACTAAATGAAGTGACACGGATTTTAGTACAATATAATAGGTTTTGCACTGAGACCAGGCTGCATTTCTCCATAGGTAACTACAGCTAGCTTGGTGGTGTAAGGGGAAACGAGTCTCAACATTCTCATTTTCACATTCCAGGGCACGAAATAAGCAACTCTACCTGGTTTGTGTTTACCTCCTAGGTACATGGTCAATATTTCCAAGCTCTCACCTAACCAGTAATTTACTTGTCGACAATCTAACGACCAGTGTCTTGTGCCGTGAAACGGCGAGTCAAAACAGGTTGATTCTAACTCCAGAAAATTGGGTAATTTTCCTAACTAAAAACAAATACCTTTGTGGAAAGACGCACTAACGTTAACTATGGTTGCTAAATAAGACATTTTTCTATCTCCTGGGAAAAGACACAATAAATCAGACTTGACATACCTTTTCTTCTGGCGGTGATAATCCTTGTTTTGTAAAACTAAGCACTTGTGATGAGGGTAAAACGTTAATTCCATAAACTTTTCTTCTGTGTTTTCCCCTTCACCTCCCCGTCAGCCCAACACTGAAGTCACACCACTAGTAGCAGGGTAGTAGCACAACACACATTTTCTCCACCTCGTTTCCACTTTTCCCTGACGTTCCCGCTGGTGCTCGCTCCCGCTTTTGCCTGCCGGCAAACTTCGCTACCACTCAAGACAGCCCGCAACCTTTTTTCGAGGGAGAGAGCAGCGATGGGGTACTGCCACCTTGTGGCGGAAGGGAAAACGTCTCCAAACACCTGAAGTCGCAGCCTGGTCTCATAGACTAGACGTAACATAGTCAATTTAAATCCGGGACGTTCAAATTAACATATGTCACCTTTGGTATGATTATGTAAGACAGATGGTTACTTAAGGCAAAAACAAAAGTAGGGTGGCTCGGCGTTTAGCCAAAAGGTTGTGAGTTTGAATCAAATGTTTTATTTTATTGAACCTTTATTTAACTAGGCAAGTCAGTTAAGAACACATTCTTATTTACAATCATTGCCTACCAAAAGGCCTCCTGCGGGAACCGGGGGCCTAGGATTAAAAAATAAGAATAAATTAAATATAGGACAAAACCCACATCACAACAAGAGACAACACTACATAAAGAGACCTAAAACAACAACATAGCAAGGCAGCAACATGACAGCACAGCATGGTAGCAACACAACATAACAACATGGTAGCTGCACAAAACATGGTACAAACATTATTGAGCACAGTCAACAGCACAAATGTCAAGAAGGTAGACAACAATACATCACACAAAGCAACCACAACTGTCAGTAAAAGTGTCCATGATTGAGTCTTTGAATGTAGAGATTGAGATTAAACTGTCCAGTTTGAGTGTTTGTTGCAGCTCGTTCCAGTCGCTAGCTGCAGCGAACTAAAAAGAGGACCGACCCAGGGATGTGTGTGCTTTGGGGACCTTTAACAGAATGTGACTGGCAGAACGGGTGTTGTATGTGGAGGATGAGGGCTGCAGTAGATATCACAGAGAAGGGGGAGTGAGGTCTAAGAGGGTTTTATAAATAAGCATCAACCAATGGGTCTTGCGACGGGTATACAGCGATGACCAGTTAACAGAGGAGTATAGAGTGCAGTGATGTGTCCTATAAGGAGCATTGGTGGCAAATCTGATGGCTGAATGGTAAAGAATTTCTAACCGCTAAAGAGCACCCTTACCTGCCAATCTATAAATGACTTCTCCGTAATCTAGCATGGGTAGGATGGTCTTCTGAATCAGGGTTAGTTTGGCAGCTGGGGTGAGTGAAAGAGGAGCGATTACGATAGAGGAAACCAAGTCTAGATTTAACTTTGGCCTGCAGCTTTGATATGTGCTGAGAGAAGGACAGTGCACAGTCTAGCCATACTCCCAAGTACTTGTATGAGGTGACTACCTCAAGCTCTAAACCCTCAGAGGTAGTAATAACACCTGTGGGAAGAGGGGCATTCTTCTTACCAAACCACACGTGTTCAGAACAAGGTTAAGGGCAGAGAAAGCTTGTTGGACATTAAGAAAGCTTTGCTGTAGAGCATTTAACACAAAATCCGGGGAGGGGCCAGCTGAGTATAAGACTATCATCTGCATATAAATGGATGAGAGAGCTTCCTACTGCCTGAGCTATGTTGTTGATGTAAATTGAGAAGTGTGGGGCCAAGGATTGAGCCTTGGGGTACTCCCTTGGTGACAGGCAGTGGCTGAGACAGCAGATTTTCTGCCTTTATAGACTGCACTCAGAGAGGTAGTTAGCAAACCAGGCCAAAGACCCCTCAGAGACACCAATACTCCTTAGCCGGCCCACAAGAATGGAATGGTCAACCGTATCAAAAGCTTTGACCAAGTCAATAAAAATACCAGCACAATATTACTTAGAATTAAAGGCAATGGTGACATCAGTGAGGACCTTTACGGTTGCAGTGACACATTCATAACCTGAGCCGGAAACCAGATTGCATACCCGAGAGAATACTATAGACATCAAGAAAGCCAGTCAGTTGATTATTGACATGTTTTTCCATGACTTTTGATAAACAGGGCAAAATAGAAATAGGCCTATAGCAGTTAGGATCAGCTTGATCTCCCCCTTTAAATAAAAGGACGAACTGTGGCTGCCTTCCAAGCAATGGGAACCTCCCCAGAAAGGCTTGGCGATGATAGGGACAGCAACCTTAATAAAGCAGAAAGGGTGTAAACCTTCTGACCCAGATGTTTTTTAGGGTTCAAGTTTAAGGAGCTCCTTTAGCTCCTCAGAATCAATAACTGCCTGCAGGGAGAAACTTTGTAGCGGGGCAGGGGGAAAAGAGGGAGAAGCATCGGGGCTGGTCGCATTAGAAGGGGTGGGAGATGAGGAAATGTTGGACAGGCAAGGAGGCATGGCTGAGTCAAATAGGAATCCTGACTTAAGGAAGTGGTGATTAAAGAGCTCAGCCATGTGCTCCTTGTCAGTAACAACCACATCATCAACATTAAGGGACATGGGAAGCTATGAGGAGGAGGGTTTCTTCTCCAGGTCTTTAACCGTTTTCCAGAACTTCTTGGGGTTAGACCCACAGAGAGAGAACTGCTCCTTAAAGTAACTAACTTTGGCAACAGACAACTTTACAATTTTAGATCATTAGCAACTTTTCAACTACTTGCTACTTTTTAGCTACTTAGCATGTTAGCTAACCCTTTCCCTAAACCTTGTAGCTAGCCCTTCCCCTAACACTAACCTTAACCCTAACCTCTAGCCTAGCTAATGTTAGCCACCTAGCTAGAATTTTGCAAATTCGTAACACATTGTACATTTTGCAAATTCGTAATACATTGTAAGCTTTGCACATTACTTACATATAATACAAAATGAGTGATGGACATCAACAAATTATTACATACCGTTCGCAACACAACTAAATGGGTGTACAGAATAACATGAAATGCTATTGTCAAGTAATGTCAAGTATGGCTACAGCACTCAAAGCTACTGTATGCAGTACTGTTCACACAGTAAATCAGATCTCAATAGTTATTGCCGGATTCTTTTCATTGTCACATGCAAGAATACATTTTGACACTGTATCTATCAAGGTTACACCCCATTACAACTGGAATTCTCAGTGGTATGAACAATATAACAAAGATGGTATAATGCAAAATTGGCAACGTCCGGTTACTTTTATCATTTTCAATATCAGACACAATAGAATCTAGATCACCTCCACAGGGGCGTCTCTAGTGGGGGTGCAGGGCAGGGCATTTCCCTCCCAAAAGTTGTTTGCCAGCCCAAATTACTACGCTTGAGTCATGTTAAACGCTTGAGTCCTATTACCTCAGAAATAGCCAACAAATTTCTGTCTGCCCACCCAGAAATATCATCCTAGAACTTGCCATGCACTCCATAAGAAAGTTTGAATGAGACCGAATTAGTTGAGCACTGAATTAGACTGACACCAGGTAGGTTTTTCTCAGAATTATTTAATCACACATACATTTACATCATGCAGTCAATCCAAAATGGTGATATCATTCAACCTCTTCCCCAGGTCGCTATGGTTCCGTCCCAAATGGCACCCTATTCCCTATGCAGTCAAAAGTAGTGCACTACATAAGGAATAGGGTGCCATTTGGGATGTACCCTAGGAATGATCCAGTACCTTTTTCCATTGATGGAATCCTTATCTGTCAATTAGACATTTAAGTAACTATTACACAGTAATAAAAGTGGCTACGCTTTTCTTTAGAATCAATGCAAACAAATTAATTTGGTAAACATCATGGACAAATGGTTGTTCTTTTTCTGTACTTTCCCATTTCATATCCATTAAATTGATGGAGTACAGTGGAACCCTGGCAGGTAAGGATAGGGTACTATGCACTCTGAAGACCATGTTGCAAAGTGTTTACTGTTCTAAAGGTTACAAAGATGAAAACTTGACAGACATTGTCCTGTCAAAGGTATAGGCTACCTACCTCTCCCAAACTAGCCTCTAATAGCAAAAAATTATGCTTTACAGCCCCATAAGTTACCATAGGTTGGAGTGTTTTCTAACCCCCGTTTAAGGTTCAAACTTTACATTAAGTGCCATCTTATCTGTCAATTTTATGTCAAATCCTTCCAAAACAACAAAAGTTCATAACATAAAACCCCAACACCTTGCTGTGGCTGCAGACTATTAAAAAGACTCAACCCTGGTCACACCTAACAGTATATCATTGGTATATAATATTGTACTCACAAGATGTCAGTGTTTTTGTTTCATGCTGGCCTACAATCACAGCAACAGCAAATGCTTCAGAATTTACACAAAATGACATAAAAACAAGGGTTGGAGACATTTTACTCTCACATAGGAAAAATAATTGAAGGGGATTCAGGAAGAAAACAACAAACGCAAGAAGACAAGAAGTGTAAAATGTATAAAATCCTTGGGTCTTGATTACAACTTCGATAATTAATAAACCACTTTCCAAAATGCACTGCTTTGGGATAGGCCGAGTCTGAAACGGCACCGTATTCACTATGTAGTCTTGACCAGGGCCCATAGGGCTGTGCCATTTCGGACCCAGACAAGTTTACCAGCAGACTGAACCCGACCAATCCCCTTCCTAGCCAAAGGCCCCCTGCTCATCTAACTGGCTGATCAGTGGCAAGGGCGAGCCAATCAAACACTGCCATCCAACATTCCAACCAATACAGATCAGATGTGCTGGTCAAGCTAGAGAACAGTGAGGCAGACAACTACACCAATCCACAATAATATTACATGTGCACTTGACCTGACTTAATGAAAAGAGGGTGATTTTGGAAAAGTCAGAGCCTGCCTTATATCGATTCCCAATATCAATTTAAACAGAGGCCCCCCTAAATGTATTTACTCCACTCGTCTTGACATTACTGGTGGTGGGGGGTGGGGGCACTGAAAGGAGCCCATTGATCAAAGTACTATAAACAGTTAAGTTACAAATAAAATGTTAAAACAACCACCAGCCAATGGTTTGTTCAGAGGAGATCAGGACATAAATGGTGAGTGGATGAGAGGACCTGGCTAGCTAGGACCAGCGTGTGTGTGCCATCTATGTGCGCCAATGGCCAGATAGATAGATTACTTCTTCAACGGTTTGGATGTTAAGACATTTGGGACGCAGGCATGAAAGCGTGCTCCTGATCAGACTCCTCTTTCCTTCTCACATCCGTTTAATGTAGTCACCGCGCCAGTATGTGTCGCTTTATCTTCCTTACAGTAAAAACAATGGCCATCACAGGTACTCTGTAATTACACCAATCTGAACTGGAATCACACCTCTTGGCATTTCAAAGCCAAACACCTCTTAAGGAAGCATGTGCCATATTACATATGTACAACAGGACAGTAGTGCTCAAAATGACATCTATTTCGGTTCAAACCTTTCAAGAAGCTTGTCAAATCTATTGATAGAAAGAAGTGTGGTACAAGCAGTATAATAATAATAATGTACAAGAGATTAGCCTACGAATGTTTGTGGTATCAAGGATCAACATTTATATTTGCTGTGTTTCAGTCACCTTTTCTTTTTTTCTCATCTCTTTTTTGAAATCCCGGTTAGCGTACATTCACATTGGCACAGTGCAGACCAAACCTTAAGACATCAGAGATGACGACAAACTGTGCCACGAAAAACAAAGCTACACATTCAAGTCAAATGTAGTTCATTGCGCAAAGACTGCCCTCTGCAGTTGGTGGGCGTCTTGTTGTGTGTTTTGTTTTGTATATTAAATTCATTTTGCTGTTGTTGTTTGTTCCGGAGAGAAGAAACATGAAGGTAGGTGGATCTGTACAGGGCAGGAATATTTATATATTTATATTAAAACTCCTCCCTCTCTCTAATATATAGCCTGCAGGAAGCCAATGGCTGTAATGAATGACAGGTTGCCAGGGTGATATCCATCTGCATCTTCTGTGGTCATGTCCCCTCCCATCTTCAAATGCTTCAGATGTGAGAGGAGAAGAGGAAGAGAGCGAGAGGGAAGTTGAGGAGGAAAGGAATAGAGGGAAGTTGGGAAGGAAAGGAAGAGGGAAGTTGAGGAGGAAAGGAATAGCGGGAAGTTGGGGAGAAAAGGAAGAGGGAAGTTGGGAAGGAAAGGAAGAGGGAAGTTGGGGAAGAGAGGAATAGAGGGAAGTTGGGGAAGAGAGGAATAGAGGGAAGTTGGGGAAGAGAGGAATAGAGGGAAGTTGGGGAAGAGAGGAATAGAGGAAAGTTGGGGAGAAACGGAGTAGAGGGAAGTTGGGGAGGAAAGGAATAGAGGGAAGTTGGGGAAGAGAGGAAAAGAGGAAAGTTGGGGAGAAACGGAGTAGAGGGAAGTTGGGGAGGAAAGGAATAGAGGGAAGTTGGGGAAGAGAGGAAAAGAGGGAAGTTGGGGAAGAGAGGAAAAGAGGGAAGTTGGTCACAGAAGAAAAGAGGTGGTAGGGAGTAGAGAGAGAGAGGGAAGGTAGGGAGAGAAAGAGAGGGGGGGCTGTTAGTCGTACAAGACATGGGTGACGTCTACCAACACAAAATGTTACTGGCATCTCCCAAGAGAGAAATAATCTGGCATGTTAGATGTACATGTGGTAATAAGATTTTAGAAAACATTAGCAGGGGTTAGCAAAAAACAAACATGACTCATATCAGAGGATCCATGCTAGCCACCAGAAAAGTCAAGGCCATTCAACCACACAGCAGTTTTCTTCAGAGCTCTACTATTTAGAATCTGTTAACACAGGTCAATTACAGTAGAAAATTGACCCATTAAAAACTCCCAAGCCCTGTGGTTAGCTGCCTTTCAAACAGGCCCATTCATACTAAGCGTGTTATGGGCATCATCCTTGCCTCCTCCGGCCATAGAGGTACCGGTCAGTCTCACCTGTGTATCAGATCCGGTCTCTACTCTAGCCATCTGACCTATGTGGTATGGAGGGGGTCATCAGAATTACTACACTGCATTCACTATAATATATACACTCAGTTGCCAGTTTATTAGGTACACCATCCCGTTCTTAAAAAAAAATGGTTTGCTCCTACAAACAGTAGGAGTTATGTGGCTGTGGCTTGCTATATAAAGACGAAAGACAGGCATTCAGTTACTGTTCAATTGAACGTTCAAATGAGCAAAACATGTGATCTGAGCTACTTTGAGTGTGGTAAGATCATCGTTACCCTTCTTTTTTTCCATTATCTCAGAAACGTCCGGCCTCCTGTGCTTTTCACGTACGACAGTGTCTAGGGTTTACCAAAATGGTGTAACAAACAAACAAACATCCAGTCAGCCGCAGTCTTTTCGGCGAAAACAGCTTGTTGATGAGAGGTCGAAGGAGAACGGCAAGAATCGTGCAAGCTAACAGGCGGGCCACAAACAGGCAAATAACTGCGCAGTACAACAGTGTTGTGCAGAACAGCATCTCGGAACGCACCACTCGTTGGATGGGCTAATGCAGCAGACGACCACACTGGGTTCCACTCATATCAGCTAAAAACAAGAAGTGGCTCCAGTGGGCACGCGGTCCCCAACACTGGACAATTGAGGAGTGGAAAAACATTGCCTGGTCCAACGAATCCCGGTTCCTGTTGCGTCATGCTGATGGCAGAGTCAGGATTTGCCGTAAACAGCATGACTCCATGGCCCCACCCTGCCTGGTGTCAGGCTGGTGGTGGTTGTGTAATATTGTTGGGAATGTTTTCCTGGCACACGTTAGGTCCCTTGACACCAATTCAGAAATGGTTCAACACCCCAAAGAATTCAGGCTGTTCTGGAGGCGGGGGGGGGGGGGTCCGACCTGGTACTAGATGGGTGTACCTAATAAACTGACCACTGTGTATATGCCATATAAAATACACTTTTATCCAACGCAACTTGCAA
Organism: Oncorhynchus mykiss; assembly: GCF_057628025.1. Classification (NCBI taxonomy): domain Eukaryota; kingdom Metazoa; phylum Chordata; class Actinopteri; order Salmoniformes; family Salmonidae; genus Oncorhynchus; species Oncorhynchus mykiss. The sequence goes on from NC_143049.1 coordinate 3,229,757, forward strand.
TAGTGCTTGCATACATTTTTGTATGGGGGGCAGCGGTGGGACACAAACCCATGATCCTGGCATTGACTGCAAGCACCATGGTCTACCAACTGAACCACACAGGCCCTGAACACATTACTACACTGCATCAACTCTTTTAGATATATGGGAGAAGTCGAAATGATCCCCATGTTGGGAGTTATGGATCAAACTTGTGTTTCTCATCATATTCTACAGTCTATTTTTCCCATTGAGGCAGTAGTCAGTCACTCACTTCTTGTCTGGCTTCATGCCTCCTCCTCCCCTGATGGCCACGGCCTGGCTGTTCTGGTAGAAACCCCCTCCGCCGCGGTTCACGTTGGGGTGGGTGGGGGACGCCACTGGAGGCTGGCCAGGACGAATGGGTTTGGCTGTGGAGGGGGGCAGAGGAATACAACAGTTAAGGAACGGCATGCATTTATGTACTGAATAACATTTGTGTTCAACGTCCAAGGATCAAGTTTATTAAGCCATTTGTAGGTATTGGAATACATATATTGCAACGTGTTTTGTATGAGCTCAAAAACAATAAAAACATAAGTCACACACACAAGGCAGTCAATGTAAAAGCAGTACACAAAAATATATACTAGAGGAACTCAGTTTAGGAATGGCATCCATTAATATACTGAATATCCAACCATACATTAACCACCAGGATTACAGCATGCAGTGTGTATCTTCCCTCTCTCCTCACCGATCTGAGCAGAGTGGCCCCTCCTGGCCATGTTCTTAGCCCTGACGGCATCTTTGATGCGGTCCACCTCTTGCTGGTAGCGTTTGCGGTCGCGTGCAGCGTTCTCTTTGGCCTCCTTCAGCGCCGACTCCAGGGCCTTGACCCGCTCAGCCGTAGCACGCAGACGCTTCTCCAGTTTAGGAAGCTCACAGCGCAAGTCTGCATTATCACGCACCAACTGAGAGGGAGAGAGAGGTTTGACTAAATAGCCATCTCCAAAAGCACTAGAGTTGGTATGATTTCAGTGTGTTTGGGTCTACTTGTTGGCTTCACAGCTGAGAACACACCTGTTTGTGAACCTTGGTAAGCTGCTCCAGGTTGTTCTCCAGAAAGGAGATCTTCTGTTTCTGAGCTGCGCTGCCTCCTGTGTCATCAGAGTCCATCTCAGCACTCTTCTTCACTCTGGTAGCCAGGTCCTGGACAAACAGCTTCCTCAGGTTGTGCAGGGTCTGGAGCTCCTTGGCCTAGCGGAGTAGGGGATAGTGTTAGAGGGGTTAAAGGGGAATGGGAACACTCACCCAAATTACCCTTCTTTTTTTTGCAATTATTATTCATAGAAAGGCATAAAGATTCATGAAAAGAAAGAAGTTTGACTATAAAAGGTTCATTCAAATGTACCATTTAACCGCCCTTTAAGGGGGAAACCGAAGAGCTGTTGTTATCTGTAGTCTACTCACCACAGTCTCCTCCAGTCCCTTCAGGTCCTGTCTGGCCTGCTCTCTCCTGTCCTGCATCACCCTGCACAGCACAACACACGGACGCATTAGCCACAGCTTGACCGCAGTAACACTGGACAAGTATAGTGCTAATCTAAGCTAAACAGACGTGATAGCTTCTATAATGAGCATGTCATGTGGGCACTCGTGAGCAACATCATTGTGTATATGCCACACAGTAATTAGCGATCACATATTCCGTATCGTACGTTAGCTCGTGAAGTTTGCGGCTCTTCTCCTGGTCGGTAGACTTGAGTTTGTCGTGTTCCACCCTGAGACGCTCTTGTTCCAGCATGATCTCCTGGTTGAGACTGGAACAAATCAAATCGTATATTTGTCACATGCGCCGAATACAACAGGTGTACAACCTTCATGTGAAATGCTTACTTAGAAGCCCTTACCAACAATGCAGAGTAAGAAATATTTGGTAAATAAACTAAAGTTAAAAAAAGTTACACAATAAAATAAGAATAACGAGTCTATATACAGGGGGTACCGGTACCGAGTCAATGTGTGGATGGGTTAGTGGAGGTAATTGATGTCATATGTCCATGTAGGTAGGGGTAAGAATACATAGATAATAAACAGTGAGTAGCAGCAGTTTAAAAAGGGGGTCAATACAAATAGTCAAGGTAGCCATTTGATTAACTGTTGAGCAGTCTTATGGCTTGGGGTTAGAAGCTGTTAAGAAGCCTTTTGGAGAACAGTCTATGATTTGGGTGGCCGGAGTCGTTGACAATTTTTAGGGCCTTCCTCTGACAACGCCTGGTATATAGGTCCTGAATGGCAGGAAGTTTGGCCCCGGTGTAACACAACAACACAATATAACACCCTAGCCCTGGAGACAGGAGACATTGTAGTTGCCTCCCAAGTGGGACATAACCACAGTAAACAGTGGACAATGTGTACATGGGGGTGTGTTTAGTCTCTTACTCCTGCAGTTCAGTGATGTGGTGCGCCTTCTTGTCCAGCTCATCTCTGAGGCTGCTGATCTGTTTCTGATGGGTCTCACGGTGGCCAGCGATCTGCTTCTCTACAGCCTCCTGGGGATGACACACAAGAGGTCAAGGGACACCAATCAACATCCATAGCATATCATAGTAGGCAGTCGGACAAGTGGACAAGTCTGGACTAGTCGTACCAAGAGGTCACCAATCAACTGTATCATCTGGAATATATCATGACTTCTGGGGGCTGCGTCCCATCTGGTACCCTATTCCCTATTTAGTGCACTACTTTTAACCAGAGCCTGGTCAAAAGTAGCAGACTAAACTCCACGGTGAGGGAGGTTTCTTATGAACTCCACCAACGGCGTGGAGCCGAGACCAGGCTCTGTGGAATCTAGCTCCGACTACTCAATTCGCCGGTGGTCAATACTTTACGAAGCCTGGTCTCGGTTCCACGCCGTTGGTGGAATTCATCAGAAACTTCCATGGAGTGGAGTTTGGTCCACTAGGTCAAAAGCAGTGCACTATTTGGGTCACACCACTGATCTGAAATTGAATTTGGAGTAGAAGGCAGCCCTATGGTATGGAGAAGATGTCGTACCTTGACTTCATTGGCTGATTGGATCTCGTTCTCCTTCTCCATGGCGGTGACTTTCTCTGCAAAAGGGAAACATTTGCCACTTGGTGGCACTATAGGCCTTAAATCTGTTTTAGAGATGTTTATATGCAATGTATTCCATTATGTGTTATCAGTGCATAGAGAGTAGCTGTAGCAGTGTGTGTGTGTGTGGTACCCTGGGCACTGATCTTGACCAGTTCTTCGTTCAGAGAGTCAACGTTCTCCTCCAGCTGTCTCTTCTTCTGCTCCACGTTCTGAAGGTACTCTGTCAGAGACTTGATCTTAGCCTCGTGCTGCATGGGGGGGGGGGGGGGGGGGGGGGGTGGAGAATGTTAATTACACAAACACATGGGGTTTATGTGGATTAAATAGCTAGTGATTCTTTAGCAGGTCTCAGTTTGATTACTGTGTTCATGGGAGGAACAGGAAAGAGTAAGCCTGATCCCAGATCTGTTTGTGCTTTGCCTACTCCACTGTCATTGCCAAGCCAAACATCAGTGGAAGATTAGGTTGGTGAGAGTGATTATGGTATGGTGTTATGGCCAATTCCATTTAAATTCAGTCAATTCAGGAAGGGAATTGCATTATAATTGGACTTTGTTTACTTCCTGAATTAACTGAATTTAAATGGAATTGAGCGCAACCCTGATAGTGGCAGATTGAGGCTGTTGTGGAGTGTGTGGATCTAGAACTATGATGAGAGAAGCGGGCTAATACCCATAGAGATCCTTTAATAATACACTTTCTATATGTAACGATATGGTAATACCTGTTGGATCCTTAGCTGACAGGCGGCCAGCTCCTTGTCATTCTCGTCCATCTTCTTGTTGCTCTCTGACTGGGTGCTCTCCAGCTGTTTGCTGCGTTTCACCATGGTCTTCACCTCCGACTTCATCTTACTGATGTACAGACGAGCCACCGTAAAGTCCTCATCTATCAGACCACTGCCGTCGTGTTGCTAGGGGTGAGGGAGGTGAGTGAGAAACAGAGAGAGAGAGAGAAATGAGTCGGAGTAGTGTTATGATTTTATTCAGGTTGGCCCTGTCCGGGGGTATCGTCGGACGGGGCCACAGTGTCTCCCAACCCCTCCTGTCTCAGCCTTTATGCTGCAGTAGTTTGTGTTGGGGGGCTAGGGACAGTGTTATATCTGGAGTATTTCTCCTGTCTTATCTGGTGTCCTGTGTGAATTTAAGTAAGCTCCTTCTAATTCTCTCTCCCTGGAGGACCTGAGCCCTGGGACCATGCCTTGGGACTATCCGACTGGCCTGATGACTCCTGGCTGTCCCCAGGCCCCCTGGTCGTGCTGCTGCTCCTATTTCAACTGTTCTGCCTGCGGCTATGGAACCCTGACCTGTTCACCAGACGTGCTACCTAGTCCCGGACCTGCTGTTTTCAACTCGCTCTCTCTCTACCGCACCTGCTGTCTCTAACTGTGAATGTTCGCTATGAAAAGCCAACTGTCATTTACTCCTGAGGTGCTGACCTGTTGCACCCTCTACAACCACTGTGATTATTATTATTTGAGGACTGGCCACTCCTCAAAGCCTGGTTCATCTCTAGGTTTCTGCTTTTCTAGAGAGTTTTTCCTAGCCACCGTGCTTCTACATCTGCATTGCTTGCTGTTTGGGGTTTTAGGCTGGGGTTCTGTATTGCACTTCGTGACATCGGCTGATGTAAAGTGAGTGATTGGAGAAAATGACATTAAACATTTCCTTCAGTTGCCAATAAAATAATGCCCATCTTTGGAGTGTCATGTGGTGATGTGTCATGTCCTTTTACCTTGATCTCGGTGCTGCCCACGGCGATGCCAATCTCTGCCAAGTCTTTCAGTAGTGATGACATCATCTCAGAGACCCTCTTCTTCTGGTGGTTGCTCATATCCTTTAGTTTCTGCAGCTCAGAGTCAATGGACGTCAGGACGCTCTGGAGAGAGAAAGAGAAAAACATTTTGACAAGAACATTTCCTAAATATTAGGGGCAAAAAAGGGCCAATGACAGACATACGTACCAGTCAAAAGTTTGGACACACCTACTCATTCAAGGGTTTTTCTTTATTTTGACTGTTTTCTACATTGCAGAATAATAGTGAAGACATCAAAACTATGAACACATATGGAATCATGTAGTAACCAAAAAAGTGTTAAACAAATCAAAATATATTGAAAATATAATATACTATATTGAATTCTAAATAAATCATAGCGCTTGATGGTTTTTGCGACTGCACTTGAAGAAACGTTCAAAGTTCTTGACATTTTCCGGAATGACTGACCTTCATGTCGTTAAGTAATGATGGACTGTCATTTATCTTTGCTTATTTGAGCTGTTCTTGCCATATGGAGTTGGTCTTTTAAAAAATAGGGCTATCTTCTGTATACCTCCCCTACCTTGTCACAACACAACTGATTGGCTCAAACGCATTAAGAAGGAAAGAAATTCCACAAATGAACTTTTAACACCTATTGATTGAAATACATTCCAGGTGACTACCTCATGAAACTGGTTGAGAAAATGCCAAGAGTGTGCAAAGCTGTCATCAAGGCAAAGGGTGGCTAAAATCAAAAATATATTTGGATTTGTTTAACACTTTTGTGGTTACTACATGATTCCATGTGTTATTTAATAGCTTTGATGTCTTCACTATTATGCTACAATGGAGAAAGTAGTAAAAAATAAAGAAAAACCCTGGAATGAGTAGGTGTGTCCAAACTTTTGACTGGAACTGTATTTAAAATATTATAAGAATATATTGAAGTGACCAGGAAAAAATGACATGCAGATCCTAGAAAGCATCACAATGAATCTGACACAGACAGCTCTCCTCTACTCATGAGCAGGGACAATGAGGGACATTGTCTCACCGATTTCTGGTTGAGCTCATCGCTGACCATCTCAAACTCCTTGGTCTTGTCCTCGACCTCCTGGCTCTTCTGGTCATAGTTAACAGCCAGCTCCTCCAATGCCTGCAGAACCTCCTTCACCTCATCCTTGGAAGCCTCGTTCTCAGCCTGCAGGCGGTTCAGCTCTGACTGCAGGTTATCGTGGTCGCGCCGAGACGACGCCAGTAGCTACAAATACAAACATGTTTTGAATCCATTTTATGATTCAACCCATAGGGCTCTGGTTAAAAGTACTGCACTATATAGGGAAAAGGGTGCCATTTGGGAAACAGACAAACTCACCTCCTCCTGGTCCAACATCTGCTGCTTGAGCTTCTCTGCCAGCTGGCTCTGCTGGTTGATCTCATCATCCTGGACACACAGATAGAGGACATGTTTAGCATCACACTCATTTAAAACAGGGCTCAAACTGGAAGTTGAAACAATCAAGTCTGTCTACATTTTGGCCTCAGTTTGAGCATTGTCTACCTTCAACATGAAGTGGTTAACACGGGAGTCCATGGCGGTGTTTCTGAGAGAAGACTGCTGCAAATAACCTCAGAGCCTGCTGTCGCTCAAGCACAGTACCCTCTCTGAATTCAACCATTGACTGTTCCACGCTGTGGTCTCTATGACCACAGGGTGGCTGGCTGTTCTGTTCCTACAGGACTGGAGGTTCTGTGACCGGTTTCACCCTTGAGTTGGAACGAGGGTGCAATTGGCCCATAATGGAGATAGCCGTCAACGGCCCTGCCCATGCTGTCACAGAAGCGGTCATTGCAAAGATGAAAGATGAGCTTAGACACACACACACACACACACACACACACGCACACACACGCGCGCACACTCTGTGGCAGGTCTCTCTCACCTTATCATCCAGCTGCTTATAGAGCTTGGCCAGCTCCACCTCACACGTGTCCTTCTCAGCGTCAGTCAGACGGAGCTGGGGCATGTTGGGGGTAGAGGCAGGCTTGTCATTGGGCACATTGTCCAGGGCCAGCACCTCAGCTTGAGCCTTCTCCTTGTCAAACTGCTCGTCCACCGGCACACTCTCCCCTGCAGCGGGCAGCGTGGTGACACAGAAAGCTCAGACAGGAGTAGGATGAAGTTGCTTCTAGAAGCTGAACTTCAGTCAGTTTTGCATTTTCCCCACTAATGGTTAAGGTTAGGATTGGTGGATGGAAATCTGATCCTAGATCTGTACCTAGGGAAAACTTTACCCCAGAGAGGTCAGACAGACACCCTGCAAGGCCTTTACTGTACAGCACAGACCTAGTAGAACAGCAGATCTTGTTCATTAAGGTAAGGCATAACGTAGCGAGACTGTTCACAACAGAGTGGCTTTCTTCCGGTTTGCACCCATTAAACACGCCCCAGGTTTGCATGGTCAACATGCGTGTGGGTGCGTGCGTACATGTGTACGTTTGGTGTCGTGTTCGGGAGGGAGGATTATTTGAATAATTTATAATGAATACATGTTTTGGATGAAGCTGGAGGGGGGTGGAGTCTTTCCCCTCAGTGCAGATGGTTTCCAGTGAATGATGCAGCCACTCAGCTAAAATGAGACCATTGTGTGAAGAGTGGTGCCCAAATCTCCGACGTGCGTCCCAAATGGCGCCCTATTCACTATATAGTGCACTACTTTTGATCAGAGCCCTATGGGCTGTCAATTGTGTCAATGTTTTGTAGGCCCTGGTCAAAAGTAGCGCACTTCATAGGTAATAGGATGCCATATGGGACTCAGTCCTCTCCTCCTCACCGTTCCTCCAGCGGTTGAGTTCATTCTCCAGCCAGGTGATGGTGTTCCTCAAGGCCTTTCCCTTCTCCTTCTCCCTCTCGTACTTCTTCTTCCACTGTTCTGCCGTCAGCTCCACGTTCACACACACGGTGTTCTTAATGGTCTTCGCTCTGGGAACATCACAAACAGGACCAAGGCTTTACACCATATTCTAATTCAACAGCCCTGAATAGCTCACTAAATAGCTCAATAACTCATTTTTTTCTTCATATGATGTAAAACTCATCATCATCACACGTTTTGCTCTGTACTGAAAATGTGACTGCTGACATGCACACTTTTTGGGGGATTGTATCAACAGTGGACTACTGAAAAGATCGTTTTGAGTGAACTGTCCTTTAAGAGCTAGTGAGCGTGCCCACCTCTGACCGAACATGAGAGTGGACTTGGTTTCCGACTCGTTGTAGGCGGAGGGGGAGGCGCAGATGACAATGGTGGTCCTACAGTTTCCCCCCAAAGAATCCTGAAGGATTCTGGTCATTTTACTGTCTCTGTATGGGATATAGCCCTGAAACAAAGCAGACCAAACAAACAAAGAAAATTCATTAAGAGAAACAACAATAGAATTGCCTCCAGGTTGTGAAACAAAACAAACCAATCTATGATTAAAATAAAAAGGTGTAGAATTAGACAAGTTTGAATCAGCTTGAACCAAAACCTTGCCTTGAGGTACATGTACTTTCATCTCTTAAAGACTTCTACGAGTCTTTGCACTGAATGAACACGAACCGCCAGTCATAATATCCGTCAAAGTAGAGAAGTACTCACAGACCCTTCGGCCAGGGCTGAAATTACATTGCCCAGTGATGACAGAGACTTGTTGATGTTCTTGGCCTCATCCAACACGGCACCCTCTGCTCCCGTCTTGCTGACCTGGGAGGAAAGAGACAGACAGGGACCTTCTGGTAAGATGGAGGACTTGAACAGTAACACTTTCTTTGCAACAGAGTCCTTAAGAGGTCTTGATAGTATATTATCACGGGTCAAGCATGTGGTCTGAATGACATTAACATTAATAACAACATTAGGGAACCGGGAAAAGACAGATGGGCTATGTGCATTTGCTCAGAGATGGAAATCTTTTTTCCATTTCTACCATGTAGCAGAGGGGACTAAGTGTGAGAGAGCGAGAGCGAGATAGAGAGAAAGAGACAGAGAGAGAGACCGAAAGAGAGCGAGAGAGAGAGAGACAGAAAGAGAGCGAGAGAGAGAGAGACAAAAAGAGAGCGAGAGAGAGAGAGACAGAAAGAGAGCGAGAGAGAGAGAGAGAGAGAGAGAGAGACAGCGAGAGAGAGACAGAAAGAGAGAGAGAGAGACAGAGAGAGAGAGCGAGAGAGAAAGACAGAGAGAGACAGAGAGAGAGGGACAGAGAGAGAGAGACAGAGAGAGAGACAGAGAGAGAGACAGAGAGAGAGACAGAGAGAGAGACAGAGAGAGAGACAGAGAGAGAGACAGAGAGAGAGACAGAGAGAGAGACAGAGAGAGACAGAGACAGAGAGAGACAGAGACAGAGAGAGACAGAGACAGAGAGAGACAGAGACAGAGACAGAGACAGAGAGAGAGACAGAGAGAGAGACAGAGAGAGAGAGAGACAGAGAGAGAGACAGAGAGAGAGACAGAGAGAGAGACAGAGAGAGAGACAGAGAGAGAGACAGAGAGAGAGACAGAGAGAGAGACAGAGAGAGAGACAGAGAGAGAGAGAGACAGAGAGAGCGAGAGAGAGAGAGAGAGAGACAGAAAGAGAGCGAGAGAGAGAGAGAGAGCGAGAGAGAGAGAGAGCGAGAGAGAGAGAGCGACTGCTCTTGCCAGTATACAGTGCCTTGCGAAAGTATTCGGCCCCCTTGAACTTTGCGACCTTTTGCCACATTTCAGGCTTCAAACAAAGATATAAAACTGTATTTTTTTGTGAAGAATCAACAACAAGTGGGACACAATCATGACAACATTTATTGGATATTTCAAACTTTTTTAACAAATCAAAAACTGAAAAATTGGGCGTGCAAAATTATTCAGCCCCCTTAAGTTAATACTTTGTAGCGCCACCTTTTGCTGCGATTACAGCTGTAAGTCGCTTGGGGTATGTCTCTATCAGTTTTGCACATCGAGAGACTGACATTTTTTCCCATTCCTCCTTGCAAAACAGCTCGAGCTCAGTGAGGTTGGATGGAGAGCATTTGTGAACAGCAGTTTTCAGTTCTTTCCACAGATTCTCGATTGGATTCAGGTCTGGACTTTGACTTGGCCATTCTAACACCTGGATATGTTTATTTTTGAACCATTCCATTGTAGATTTTGCTTTATGTTTTGGATCATTGTCTTGTTGGAAGACAAATCTCTGTCCCAGTCTCAGGTCTTTTGCAGACTCCATCAGGCTTTCTTCCAGAATGGTCCTGTATTTGGCTCCATCCATCTTCCCATCAATTTTAACCATCTTCCCTGTCCCTGCTGAAGAAAAGCAGGCCCAAACCATGATGCTGCCACCACCATGTTTGACAGTGGGCATGGTGTGTTCAGGGTGATGAGCTGTGTTGCTTTTACGGCAAATATAACGTTTTGCATTGTTGCCAAAAAGTTGCAAAAGGTCGCAAAGTTCAAGGGGGCCGAATACTTTCGCAAGGCACTGTACCTTTATTAAGATTACATAACAGTATCTCCCTCAGCCGTCATCAGAACACGAAAGAGCAGTGTTCAGGTTTCTCTCCCCTAATATCATTGTTTATTCCCACGCCCCTGCAACAAGCTAACTGAGACGTGCGAAGGCTTTTCCAACCTTTTCACTTCCAGCCAGGTCGACGAGGTAGAGCTTTCCGCTGAGTTTCTGCTCAGTAGCAGTGTTCTCCTGCTTCACGTTGATCTGGAAGATACTGTGACTTCTGGAGCTGTGCTCATTCATATCTACAGCAAGACAACACATCTGGGATCAGCACATAGACCAGAACCCTCAAAAGTAGTGCACTATAAAGGGAATGAATATACACTACAGACAGAGTGTATGATCATGTAGTATGTGGCACACTGTTTCTTATGGTATACAGTAGATTGGTTTGATTTGATGGGATGAGTCGGTTACGGTAACCAGAGCTCTGACACATGCGTGAGAATAGCCTGGATGCTAGATCTGTTTGTGCTCTCTTGACAACTACTTTATGGAATTGTCATGCCATGTTTGGCGTGGCGATGCGTGACGAGTCGTTAAGAGAGCAGAAATGTATCTGGGACCAGGGTAGCGTGAGAAACCATTGAGCACCATTTCTTAAATCAGAACAAAAAGAAAATCGAACTCAATGACCTATTGAGGCGTATCAGGTAACATTAAAGACAGAGGAACCATTTCGGCAAAGAATATGGCATTGAAATGGACACAAGATAAGTGAGGCTCAGGGTTGGTGCTTTGGGATGCGTCCCATAAGGTACTCTATTCCCTTTATAGTGCACTACTTTTGACCAGGGCCCATACCAGAGCCCTATGGGGATTGATCAAAAGTAGTGCACTATAAAAGGAATAGGGCGCCATTTGGGATGCAGATTTGGTGCAGTCTCTTACTTGTAACTGCTACGTGTCTGTTAGATTTTCCTTCGTCGATGGTGTCCATGACTTCCTCTGGGCTGCAGACAAATCTCTCAGTGCATCCCTGTGGGCAAAAAAACAAAAAAACAATGATGTGACACTGGGCCATCTGATAAATTCTAAATATAATAACATAATGGGGCGGCAGAGTAGCCTAGTGGTTAGAGAGTTGGACTAGGAACCGGAAGGTTGCAAGTTCAAACCCCGAGCTACAAGGTTCTGTCGTTCTGCCCCTGAACCCACTGTTCCTAGGCCGTCATTGAAAATAAGAATTTGTTCTTAACTGACTTGCCTGGTTAAATAAAGGTAACATAATATTAACAATAATAAATGTCATTTCAACAAACGCTTTTATTCAGAACGACTTGCACTAGTGCGTGCGTACATATCTTCAGAGAATGTGTCTTTTCATAGGGAAAAGCTACATTAACAAGGTCAGGTGACACCTTCATGTCTTCTGTTATTAGGTGGCTGCGGTCTAACTCTGTGACAGTTGAATGGGCGAGGGGTAGTTAGTTCATCCCTGGGTTGAAGCCTCACCTTGACATAGGGAACTCTGTTTTTGTCTTCGTGCACCGACAGGTTCGTCTTTGACACTGGAGAAGAGAGAAGGACATTTCATTATCCTAGTGGTCTTCAACAGGTCGATCGCCAGCTACCAGTTGCTCGCAGCCCACCTACGAGTAGCTCGCCAAACAATTCTAAAAGTATATGCAATATTCACGTGTTCCACCGCAAACTGTCATAAACAAATCTCACATATTAGCTTAAAAAGCCAAACCTAACACACTATTTGCCAAATCATTTCCAGCCATATTGCCACCGTCTGTCTGTGTGGTGCGCGCGTTTGCCTGTCACTCCGTGTGTAGCCAGTTGATGTGATAACCATCTTGTGTGCAGACAGAAATACTTCCTCAAAACCTTCTCAATTAAATGTTAACTGCAAAGTAGGGTTTACCTGGCAGTAAGTATATCATTTGTATCTGTTATTTGCAAACTTTGCTATGAAATTAGCAGCAGTGTTACTAGACCAGCACATTAGACTGCACATTCCGTACTCGCTAGATGCGCAATTAAAGGGTCAGATGTGCAATTAAAGGGGAATTACACAACAAAAAAATATTGAAATGTTAGTGTTCTTCCAGACCTAAAATAAAATGGTATTCGAATATGATTTAAGCATTGACATGGACTCAGAACATAACATTTCATTGCTTCTCTATGAACAATTGTAATTTTGAGAGTGAAAAAACAATATACAAAATAATTTGGGTGAAAAAAAACAATCCAGATTTTATAGGGCCCCCCTTGAGAGTTGTTTATTAACCATTATTTTACTAGGTATATTGACAGAAAACACTACTTTCTCATGTACACTAAGGACCCGGGGAAGAGTTCCAGGAGAGAGAAAAAAAAATGTTGCTCATGACATGTTGATTTCTTTTTTAAAGTAGCTGTCATGCTAGAAAAGGTTGGAGACCCCTGAATTAGCCATTTAAGTATCCTTGACAGCGTTTACACAGGCAGACTAATTCTGACTTGTTTCCACTAATTGATCTTTTGACCAATCAGATCAGCTTTTTTGCCAATAATTGGGGAAAAGATCAGAATTGGGCTGCCTGTGTAAATGCAGCCATAGCGTGTGAAGAAACCTCATGCTCAAACTGGGTGGGGAGAATTTACATAATGGCAGATCCAGATACAGCATATTAACGTACCAATATGCAGACATTCTTTCTTATCAGTCAAAAAATGAACTGAATATTCATTCCAATATCAGTAACATTTTCACTCTTTTCCTCTTTCAATATGCAAATTTTCATTCATTAGATAAGCTCTACGTAGCCTTTCAACAGATCGTTACGTGAACTAGCTAATTATCCACACTACTGTAGCATGGCCACGAGCCAAAAAGAGAGGCGCGCTATACAATGTGTGTTCCAAATGGCACCCCATTCCCTACGTAGTACACTACTTTTCACCAGAGAGCCTTGGTCAAAAGTAGGGGAAAGGGTGCCATTGGGACAGTGGCTCTGCCTGGGACATTACCATCCAAGAGGTCCCGAATCTTGTCCAAGTAAATTTCAAAATACGAAACCTGGAAGAGAAGAGTCAGCTCTTATTAGCAGAGATCCCACATAGAGAAATCAATAGGTTTTAAAAACCTGTTAAGTGAAGTGATTCTACGGAGTGTCTTTGAACTAGCTGCGGCAATTCAAGGTTAGCACGCTGCCTATGGAGAGTAGGAAGAGTTGTTCTAATTGGACAGATCAAATCTGCATCCCAAAATGGCACCCTATTCCCTACATAATGCACTACTTTTGACCAGAAACTATGGGCTCTGACAAAAGTAGTGCACTATCTAGGGAAAAGAGTGCAATTGAGGAGGCAAGCAGGGGGATGTATTCGTAGAGTACTAACCAGTACCTACCTTGATGTGGAACTCCAGGTTCTCGTCCATGGAATAGATGTAGTTAAAGATGTCCTGCACTATCCTGGGGATGATCCCCATTCCATCTGTGTCATGGAGGTTACCCTCCATCGTGTGTGTTTTGCCGGAAGATGTCTGTCCGTATGCAAATATTGTCCCGTTGTACCCCTCCAGAACATCTGAAAGAAGAAGACTACTTTATTCATTCGTACAAGACAGATATGTGTCTTCTGTACTCAACCCCTGTCACAGAAATACACAAAAAGAAACCCAATAGACAGCCAGAAGGCAGTAGTCACTGCAAAATTACTCCTCTTTCTCCTCGGGTTTGTGCATGGACACATTAACAAAACACCTACAGTAGGGAGAGTGTTCATGAACAGTGAATGAGGAGAGCTCACCTTTGACGATCTTCTGGGCGCAGGCGTTGTATACTTGCTCCTGTGTCGTATTGGGCTGGAACACTCTGTCAAACTGGAACGGTTTGCTCTGAGAGAGAGAGAGAGAGAGAGAGCGCGAGAGATTAGAGAATGAATTTAACAACTTGTCTGACATTCAATTTAAACACAGCTTTAAAATCAAGATGAAGCCCACAAAGTGTGCCACAGTAAGGGGCTATACCATCCAAATGAGCTATCAAAAAGGTATCAATCTGCTCTCACATGCACACCCAAGACACACAGCTCTCTTCAACAGAAAAAGCTCATTATAACCACCAACAAATGCAAAACCCCACCACTCTGTTAAAACAACGCCATGATCAACTCCACACACACACAGCCCAATAAACCCCTGGTGAGCCTCCACTGAATGTTAACCCATGCTACGTCCCAAAAGGCAAGCTATTACCTAAAGTACCAGGTAAAAGTTTGGACACCTACACATTCCAGGGTTTTGATTTATTTAGACTATTTTCTACATTGTATAATAATAGTGAAGACATCAAAACTATGAAATAATCATGTAGTAACCAAAAAGTGTTAAACAAATTGCATTTTAGATTTTAGATTCTTCAAAGTAGCCACCCTTTGCCGTGATGGCTTTGCACACCATTGGCCTTCTCTCAACCAGCTTCATGAGGTAGTCACCTGGAATGCATTAAAATTAACAGGTATGCCTTGTTAAAACTTAATTTGTGGAATTTCTTTCCATCTTAATGCGTTTGAGACAATCAGTTGTTTTGTGACAAGGTAGGGGTGGTATGCAGAAGATAGCCCTATTTGGTAAAAGACCAAGTCCATATTATAGCTCAAACAGCTCAAATAAGCAAAGAGAAGCGACAGTCCATTACTTGGAGGTCAGTCAGACATGGAGGTCAGTCAATGCGGAAGAACTTTCAAGAACTTTTCAAATTTCTTCAAGTGCAGTCGCAAAAACCATCAAGCGCTATGATGAAACTGGCTCTCATGAGGACCGCCACAGGAAAGGAAGACCCAGAATTACCTCTGCTACAGAGGATAAGTTCATTACAGTTAACTGCACCTCAGATTTCAGCCCAAATAAATGCTTCACAGAGTAACTGACATCTCAACATCAACCTGTTCAGATTAGACTGCGTGAATCAGGCCTTCATGGTCGAAATGCTGCAAAGAAACCACTACTAGGACACCAATAAGAAGAAGAGACTTGCTTGGGCCAAGAAACATGAGCAATGGACATTAGACCGGTGAACATCTGTCCTTTGGTCTTATGAGTCCAAATTTGAGATTTTTGGTTCCAACCGCCATGTCTTTGTGAGAAGCAGAGTAGGTGAGACAGATATGTGCACCTACTCGTTGTACAAACGGATCACCTCCGCATGTGTGGTTCCCACCGTGAAGCACGGAGGAGGAGAAGTGATTGTGTGGGGGTGATTTTCTGGTGACACTGTCTGTGATTTATTTAGAATTCAAGGCACACTTAACCAGCATGGCTACCACAGCATTCTGCAGCGATACACCATCCGATCCGTTTTACACTTAGTGAGACTATCATTTGTTTTTCAACAGGACAATGAACCGAAACACATCTCCAGGCCGTGTAAAGGCTATTTGACCAAGGAGAGTAATGGAGTGCTGCATCAGATGACCTGACCTCCACAATCACCCAACCTCAACCCAAATGAAATTGTTTGGGATGAGTTGGACCGCAGAGTGAAGGAAAAGCAGCCAACAAGTGATCAGCATGTTGGAACTTCTTCAAGACTGTTGGAAAAGCATTCTTCATGAAGCTGGTTGAGAGAATGCCAATACAAATAAAGAAACACCCTGGAATGAGTAGGCGTGTCCAAATTTTTGACTCGTACTGTATATACAGTATTAATCTCGGTTATCCCAGAACTAAAATCTTCCGTAATTTGGTCAGATAATTTTCATGTTCATGTTTACGTAGTCTGTCCACAAGAGATAACCAATATAGCGAGCTGGTCAAAGTAGTGTAATATATATGGAATAGGGTGACATTTGGGATGCAGAATAGTGCTGTGGCTCTCGTCTCCCCACTCCCACAGCTCTGGGCTTCAGCTCTGCAGCTCTGGCCTAATGAGCTAGGTAGCCTACATCAAATATGGTCTGTGTCCCAAATGGCACCCTATTCCCTATATAGTGCTATGGTAAAAAGTAGTGCATTATGTAGGGAATAAGGTGCCAATTCGGAGAGCTGTGCGGAGGGAGAAAACAAAGCACATACCATTCTAATGAGATGGCAATAATGGACATAAGAATACATTTAAAAAGTCAACCACAGAGGGTATTAAACTGAGTGGTTCAGGCCCTGAATGCTGATTGGCTGACAGCCGTGGTATATATACCATGGGTATGACAAAACATTTATTTTTACTGCTCTAATTACATTGGTAACCAGTTTATAATAGCAATAAGGCAACTCAGGGGTTTGTGGTTTATGGCCAATATACCACGTCTAAGGGCTGTATCCAGGCACTCCGCGTTGCGTGCATAAGAACAGCCCTTAGCTATCCCAGTCTGTTGTTCCCACATGCTTCAAGAGGGCCACCATTGTTCCTGTTCCCAAGAAAGCTAAGGTAACTGAGCTAAACGACTACCGCCCCGTAGCACTCACTTCCGTCATCACGAAGTGCTTTGAGAGACTAGTCAAGGACCATATCACCTCCACCCTAGACCCACTCCAATTTGCTTACCGCCCAAATAGGTCCACAGACGATGCAATCTCAACCACACTGCACACTGCCCTAACCCATCTGGACAAGAGGAATACCTATGTGAGAATGCTGTTCATCGACTACAGCTCGGCATTTAACACCATAGTGCCCTCCAAGCTCGTCATCAAGCTCGAGACCCTGGGTCTCGACCCCGCCCTGTGCAACTGAGTACTGGACTTCCTGACGGGCCGCCCCCAGGTGGTGAGGGTAGGCAACAACATCTCCACCCCGCTGATTCTCAACACTGGGGCCCCACAAGGTGCGTTCTGAGCCCTCTCCTGTACTCCCTGTTCACCCACGACTGCGTGGCCACGCACGCCTCCAACTCAATCATCAAGTTTGCGGACGACACAACAGTGGTAGGCTTGATTAATAACAACGACGAGACGGCCTACAGGGAGGAGGTGAGGGCCCTCGGAGTGTGGTGTCAGGAAAATAACCTCACACTCAACGTCAACAAAACGAAGGAGATGATTGTGGACTTCAGGAAACAGCAGAGGGAACACCCCCCTATCCACATCGATGGAACAGTAGTGGAGAGGGTAGTAAGTTTTAAGTTCCTCGGCGTACACATCACAGACAAACTGAATTGGTCCACCCACACAGACAGCATCGTGAAGAAGGCACAGCAGCGCCTCTTCAACCTCAGGAGGCTGAAGAAATTCGGATTGTCACCAAAAGCACTCACAAACTTCTACAGATGCACAATCGAGAGCATCCTGTCGGGCTGTATCACCGCCTGGTACGACAACTGCTCCGCCCACAACCGTAAGGCTCTCCAGAGGGTAGTGAGGTCTGCACAACGCATCACCGGGGGCAAACTACCTGCCCTCCAGGACACCTACACCACCCGATGTCACAGGAAGGCCATAAAGATCATCAAGGACAACAACCACCCGAGCCACTGCCTGTTCACCCCGCTATCATCCAGAAGGCGAGGTCAGTACAGGTGCATCAAAGCTGGTACCGAGAGACTGAAAAACAGCTTCTATCTCAAGGCCATCAGACTGTTAAACAGCCACCACTAACATTGAGTGGCTGCTGCCAACACACTGACTCAACTCCAGCCACTTTAATAATGGGAATTGATGGGAAATGATGTAAAATATATCACTAGCCACTTTAAACAATGCTACTTAATATAATGTTTACATACCCTACATTATTCATCTCATATGTATACGTATATACTGTACTCTATATCATCTACTGCATCTTTATGTAATACATGTATCACTAGCCACTTTAACTATGCCACTTTGTTTACATACTCATCTCATATGTATATACTGCACTCAATACCTTCTACTGTATCTTGCCTATGCCGCTCTGTACCATCACTCATTCATATATCTTTATGTACATATTCTTTAACCCCTTACACTTGTAAGGTAGTAGTTTTGGAATTGTTAGCTAGATTACTTGTTGGTTATTACTGCATTGTCGGAACTAGAAGCACAAGCATTTCGCTACACTCGCATTAACATCTGCTAACCATGTGTATGTGACAAATAAAATTTGATTTGATTTGATTTACCACACCCCCTCGTGCCTTTTTGCTTAATTATAGGCACTTTGGTGGTTCAGCTTGAAGAACTGTATAAAGTGACTCAGAGTCGGAGTGCTGATTTAGGATCAGTTTAGCATTTTTCATCATATTAATGAATAAGATTAAATGGACAGGGTGGACCTGATCCTAGATCAGCACTCACTCTGAAATGCTTGACAGATAAGGCCCCAGTTCTGTCTGTGCAAAAACCTTCCTCTCTCCCCCTTCCTATCCACCAGATGGACATGAACCATTCAGACACAGCCACGTCGGACTAGACCATTGGCCTGATCTGGGGGCAGACCAGATCGTCTCAGTGCCCTCCCAGCAGTAATTATCAGGATGAATGAAAACGCCTAAATTGGCTACAAAGTGTAAATAGGATAATTTTGGTCATAAAGTCAGTCTCCTCCAAAAGTGAGTTTTGTAAATGAGTTCGTCATGACATACTGGAAGGTTAGTTATGGATTACTTACATGGCCACTATTTTCAGTGACGACCAATTGCCCAGCTGCCATGCGGATGTTTGTAGTCAAGTCTGTATATGATATGTCCAACGCATGCACATTTTGCTTGGCTAATAGGAGTGAAAATTGGCTTCCATAAAGTCGGTGCAAAATTCCAACAATATTGCCAGATGGCCAAGAATGGACTACATCCGAAGCGGTCTCTTCTGCTGCCTGTCAACCGTCAAACCACTGGTGATGGTTAGCACGTTAGCTAAGTAGATAGCTGGTACGAGCTTGCTAGGTTATACAACATGATTTGATAATGCTAGCGGGCCAGGCTAGTTTATGATACCACAGATGAATGATACTGTCGCTCGTTAAATCTATCAAACTAACGTGTCATGTGTCATGCATGTAAGAGGAAGATGTGCATAGCTCACGTTAGGGCAGGCACTTGGATGCTAGCTAATAATAGGATGTATACCTCTCTTTAAATCATCTTTAAACTCAAATTGGCTAGCTAACATTAGCTAGCAAGTCAACTAATTTCAACTTGGACAAAGATATAACTAACTCGGATTTGCAAGTTAGGTAGTTAGCATTTGGGGGTTTCGTCTGCTAACCCAAAACAACATGCCTGTTCTCAAAGTTTAACATTTATTTTGTAGGGCAAAAATGAATGGATGGTAGCAAAAAAAATGGATGGTCAACTACAAATATAGCTCAGGCAGAAAATAACAAAAATATCAGCATCAGCAAGCATTTTGCACTCCCAAGTGGCGCAGCGGTCTAAGTCACTGCATCTCAGTGCAATAGGTGTCACCACAGTCCCTGGTTCCATTCCAGACTGTATCACATCCGGCTGTGATTGGGAGTCCCAAAGGGCAATTGGCCCAGCGTCGTCCAGGTTTGGCCGGTGTAGGCCGTCATTGTAAACAAGAATTTGCTCTTAACCTTTATTTAACTAGGCAAGTCAGTTAAAGAAAAAATAAAACAATTCAACAACGTACACAGCTGTTTGCATAGTAACGGCGTCAGCGTCACCGGGCCTGAATCTATTCTGTAACTATACAGTCCCTTTATCAGCATATAAATTACTTCCAAAGTAGTGAGCATTAATTCTCTTGCAATTGGTTTATTGAGTGATGATATTTTACTTCATTCACAGGCAACGTACAAAACCTGGTGGATTTGATGTTCAGCAGCATCATGGGAACCCCTTTACCATATCATGAGCTGTAACAGAAGGCTGGGGCTGTGGCCAGACACTTGTCCAGCTTCAGAATAATGGAGCACACTTGAATCAGGTTGGTCACATTTCATATGGTCAAAAGGTCAAAATACTATCTGTCCTGGAATTCACATAACCACAATGTAATCAGTGCTGTGTGTATAGAGTGCCTTGGGAAAGTATTCAGACACCTTGATTTTTCCCCACATTTTGTTACGTTAGAGCCTTATTCTAAAATGGATAAAATACATAAAAAATCCTCAGCAATCCACACGCAATACCCCATAATGACAAAGCAAAAATAGTTTTTAGAAATGTATTTGACAGTGCACAGTTGACACTGCATGTCAGAGCAAAAACCAAGCCATGAGGTCGAAGGAATTGTCCATAGAGCTCCAAGACAGGATCATGTCGAGGCACAGATCTGGGGAAGGGTACCAAAACCTTTCATTGAACATTGAAGGTCCCCAAGAACAAAGTGGCCTCCACCATTCTTAAATGGAAGAAGTTTGGAACCACCAAGACTCTTCCTAGAGCTGGCCGCCCGGCCAAACTGAGTAATCGGGGAGAAGGGCCTTGGTCAGGGAGGTGACCAAGAACCCGATGGTCACTCTGACAGAGCTCCAGAGTTCTGCTGTGGAGATGGGCGAACCTTCCAGAAGGACAACCATCTCTGCAGCACTCCACCAATCAGGCCTTTATGGTAGAGTGGCCAGACGGAAACCACTCCTCAGTAAAAGGCACAGGACAGCCCGCTTGGAATTTGCCAAAAGGCACCTAAAGACTGTCAGACCATGAGAAACAAGATTCTCTGGTCTGATGAAACCAAGATTCAACTCTTTGGCCTGAATGCCAAGCATCATGTCTGGAGGAAACCTGGCACCATCCCTACGGTGAAGCATTGCGGTGACAGCATCATGCTGTGGGGATGTTTTTCAGCAGCAGGGACTGGGAGACTAGTCAGAATTGAGGGAAAGATGAATGGAGCAAAGTATAGAGAGATCCTTGATGAAAACCTGCTCCACAGCGCTCAGGACCTCAGACCGGGGAGAAGGTTCCCCTTCCAACAGGACAACGACCCTAAGCAAACAGCCAAGACAATGCAGTAGTGGCTTTGGGACAAGTCTCTGAATGTCCTTGAGTGGCCAAGCCAGAGCCTGGAAGGTTCTAAATTAACAGAGTAAAAACTCACAGATGATTATTAAAGCTCAAACCAAGTTTATTCACCCAATAGGTCAGGCAGCTGAACAGACAAATACGTGTTCCCACCAGCACAAGTATACATACCCCAATTTAGGTGAAGTCTCATCCTTCCCTCTAAACATTACAGCTTTATTGCTAGGCAGGAAGTTAAGTGATGTGGGTAATAAACTGTTCCTTCTTCCTTAATGTGACCTGACCTCGGCCCCCATTCCTCACTCATCCATAGCGCTCCACCCTTATTAACCCTTATTCCGAGTGGCGCAGCGGTTTAAGGCACTACAGACTGTAGTTCAAATCCAACCGGCCGTGATTGGGAGTCCCATAAGTGGCGCAGAATTGGCCCAGCGTTGTCTGGGTTAGGCTTTGGCTGGGGTAGTCCGTCATTGTAGTTAAGAATTTGGTCTTAACTGACTAAATAAAGGTTAAATAAATAAATAAAATGAATTGCCTTTCCTCAGTACATTCCAAGCCACTGGCTCATATCCAACCTTACTTGACTACACCATATACATTCCTCCTACAGATAACCATTAACTTCTGGTGTAACAACCAGTGGCCATTATCCTTTCCATAGAATACCTTATGATTAACAATATTTCAAGTTTAGAAGTCAGAACCAATCGAACATCTCTGGAGAGATCTGAAAATAGCTGTGCAGCAACGCACCCCATCCAAACTGACAGAGCTTGAGAGGATCTTCAGAGAAGAATGGTAAAAACTACTCAAATACAGGTGTGCCAAGCTTGCAGTGTCATACCCAAGAAGACTCGAGGCTGTAATCATTGTCAAAGGTGCTTCAGTGTGAACAGAATATTTCTGTTTATATTTTTTCATAAATTAGCCAAAATTTCTAAAAGCCTATTTTTGTTTCATCATTATGGGGTATTGTGTGTAGACTGATGAGAGGAAAAAACGATCAATCAATTTTAGAATAAGGCTGTAACATAACAAAATGTGGAAAAAGTTACATTTGATGATCAGCTGTGCAGCCAGACGTATTTGTCATTCCTTTTGCCTCGTCCCTGTCAACCATACCATTTTTAAATTCCTCATCAAACCACAGGGATTTAACACTTTTTACAGTCATTTTCTTAATATCTGAATCCTTATTAGTAACTGGAATAATCCATTTCATAAGTGCAGTTTCTGCTTAGTCCATATTACACACAACAGACCAGCAAATGTTCTTTACATCTTCAACATAGGAATCACTACCAAACCTCTTGTATGATCTCTTATACACAATATTAGGCCCAGCCTTTGGCACTTTGGTTTTGCTAAATATGGCTATTATATTATGATGACTACATCCGATGGATGTGGATACTGCTTTAGAGCAGATTTCTGCAGCATTAGTAAAGATGTAACCAATACATATGGATGATTTAATTCCTGTGCTGTTTTCAAATACCCTGGTAGGTTGACTGATAACCTGAACCAGGTTGCAGGCTGGTTACAGTTTGAAGCTTGTGGACAGCTTCATGAAAACCGGTCAATATTTAGGTCGCACAGACAATATACCTCTGTTGTTATCGCATACATTTTCAAGCATTTCACACATGTTATCCAGATACTGGCTGTTACCACTCGGTGGTCTATAGCAGCTTCCCACAAGAATGGGCTTAAGATGAGGCTGGTGAACCTGTAACTATATTACTTCAACAGCATTTGACATGAGATCCGTTCTAAGCTTTACAGGAATATGACTCTAAATATAAACAGTTATCTGCCTGGCATCACCTGACCTACTGGTCAGTCACGAGACTTGACACTTAAAGTTCAGCCAGACACAACATAGCCAGACTGAGGTTGCGTCCCAATTGTTACCCTATTGGTTATAGTGCACTGCACCCTATTCCCTATATCGTGCAGAGCCTGGTCAAAAGTATTGCACTATACATGGAAAAGGGTGCCATTTGGACCAAACTCATGACTGCCACTGAAGCCGAGTATTGTAGCTGTACCCATAACATCAGGTCAGCCAGGCCCCTTACTAACAGTACAGCCTAAGCACAGCCCCCAGTTCAAAGTCATCATGAGTCTGGAAGGCAGTGCCCCAGTTACCTCCACTACACTGCAGCCGGAAACAATGATTACTCAGTGATAATCATGATAACACAGTGAAACCATTGTTTTAGTATTTAGAAGTGATCTCTTTCACACATTCTACTACTGGCTTCTTGGTCTTCCACCCTTTAGGCAAATCTGATGTCTTGAATGTACAAACACTTCTAATCAATAGGCCAGTGATACATCCAAGATCACTCAGAGAGCAAAATAAATAGCCGCAGGGGTAGCTAAGGGGTTGAAGGACAAGTGCTTTAGCAACCCCCCACCCCCCCATAAACTATCTGCTAAGCAATAGCATTGGTAATAACTGCCTGAATAGGAGGCTACTCCCAGTTACAATCCTCTTCCCCTTCTCCTCCTGCTGTTAGTTTCCACTGCAAAAGCTAAAAGTAGCACACTCTCATGGTGCTCTGTGTGTGTGTGTGTTGAAGGTGGGTTATGGGTAGTCTGTTTTAAGCACAACGGTAGCATCAGTGGAGGTCATGGTACTAATCAATCAATCAAATGTATTTGATAGTCCTTTTTACACCTCTAGGCCCAGATTGAGATGTGGAGTCTAGTTACACAGCCAGATAAGCCTAAACTCAGATCCTATAACTAGCTGATAATACGCTGGGAAAGTGATGTCACAAGCCCTGGAAATGTAAACAAAACAAGCACTGGAGACAACCATCACCTTCTAAATATATTTTATATTACGAAACACTATATTATTATCTTCCAACTTGGATGATGGGACTAGGCCAGCTTGCCTATTTTGACAGATCCACCCCTGGCCCAAATATATCCCCACTGAGCATCCCTTTCAGTAGCCAATAGCCATGATGACATATAGTAAGCAATAACCGCCAAAGGTCTGTTGATCTTGAGTGTGTTTCCCATGAATTATGTAATTCTTCATTCAGCCTGCAAATCTAGGCCATCCTAGGACTAGGCTATACCAAAGTGTGTTATTATTATTTATAAACTGGGTGGTTTGAGCCCTGAATGCTGATAGCCGTGGTATATCAGACCGTATACCACGGGTATGACAAAACTGCTTTTTACTGCTCTAATTCTGTTGGTAAACAGTTTATAATAGCAATAATGCACCTCAGGGGTTTGTGGTATATGGCCAATATACCACGGCGAAGGGCTGTGTCCAGGCACTCTGCGTTGAGCACAAGAACCACCCTTAGCCGTGTTATATTGGCCATATACCACACCCCCTCGTGCCTTTTTGCTTAAATAGTGCACTACCTAAATGAAAACAAGAGACACTGACTGTGTTGAAAGGTAGGTTGACGGTGAAGATTTGTGAGGACACACTCGGTGCAAATAAGTTACTGAACTACAATTTATTTCTGTCAGTAAAAAGCTTTATAGGCTTAATGATGTTGGCTTTGGTGCGGCATGTCCAGTGCATCAAAGTCCATGAGAAACAGGAGGATATCTTGTGGTGAAAATATAATATTTAACCATCCTTTTTCATGTCTTGCTTTACTGTCAATTTGAGGAATAGTCCAGTTATTTCTAACCTGGTTCCGTTGGAGTTACTCTATGTTCTTTCATTGTAAAGTTAAAGCTCTGTTTGAACAATGACAAAGGAAGGTTATTCCTCATATCGTTCTTATTCTGAGGGCCTGTAGCGCAAATATGGAAATATGGCATTATATATATGGCGAGTACATTGTTTTATCTTTCAAACCCATTTATTTTTCCATTAAATAAGGAATGAAGGCCAGGTCATTTTCTTAATAGTTGAATGCTTATTGGTAACTGGAATAATCAATTTCATAAATACATCAAGTGCAGTTTCTGCTTAGTCCATATTACACACAACAGACCAGCAAATGTTCTTTACATCTTCAACATAGGAATCACTACCAAACCTCTTGTATGATCTCTTATACACAATATTAGGCCCAGCCTTTGGCACTTTGGTTTTGCTAGATATGGCTATTATATTATGATCACGAGTGTGCATCTTGAATGGCACACTATTCCCTATATACAGAACCCCCCATAGGGCCCTGATCAAAAGTAGTGCACTACACAGGGAGCCATTTGAGATGACTAATTAGGCCAAAGAATCTATTTACTAATGGACCAGTGGTGTAACTGTAACCAGATATGTTCAGAGATAACTAATGTAGCCAAGTACAATAACATCATTACGAAATGTATTTGTCTACATCATGTTAGAAACCCATTTTAGGCTACAGACTATGAAATGAATCAATTCTAGCTACAAAACACATGCACTGTCAGTGGTCATAAATGAACGAAATGTATTGCATCTGAATTCTGCTCTTGATACAGTCACAGTGCTGTATTGAGCTGTGTTCTGTATCCCACAGCAGTCTTGTTTGACTAAATTAACTAGGGTCAGGGGGCATCATCATCATAGCTCGCTTGTCAGTGATCTTGTTGATTAAATAGTTAATACTAGTTAGCTAGTGAAACATATTTGCTGCTGGGTGTAGCTAACGTTAGACCAACTAGTTAATTTGCCATTGCCAGTTCTACTGGCCTAACTACTAGATAGCAATTTCAAGCATTGCTATGGTTTGAAAGCTAACGTTAGCTAGTTAGATAAATTAACTCAATACCAGCAGATTTAGGGTGTTACCTCAAAATATGTGCAGTTATTTTGAAGGCAACGTGTTGTTAGCACATAACGTTGGCGCTAGTGTAGTTAGCTGCCGTTAGCAAAGGCATAGCAAGCAGTTGGCTGCCATTGTTGTTGTTTAGTGACAGCTGACTGGCTAGCTAGCCGATACGGCAAGATTAACTAATCACGTCGACTGTAGTCGACTCGCCAAATCAGCGAAATACAGCTAGCTACTTATACACACTTAACTGGCCACCAATTGTTAGCCAAAAATACTGTCCTGATCGGCGATGGTGTGGGTAAGCTAGCCTACAACTAACGTTAGTGCAAAACATAGCTGATGTGGGTGGACAGGTATGTTAGCCAGCTAAGCTAACTAGCTACTGTTCTGACACTGGCCGATCACCAGTGGCGCAGCGCACTGTCGAGGGCACTCGCTTGCAGACAAATAAATAAATAGCTATGGCAACCAACTTACCCCGACGACCACATGGTCTTCCCCTTGAAACTTCGGGATGTATTTGTCCCCTCTGGTCACCTCTGAACTATTCAAGGGCCTGAAACGGCACATCACTTTGATGGTGCACTCCGCCGGTACGTCGGCCATCTTCCACGATTTGCGGATGAAAACTCACAATACAACACAGTAGATCCTCGTTCTAGAGCCGACCGAGCAAGTAAGGGCGGCCCGGCCCCTCGGTCCCAACCTGAGACCAGAATGGGTTCAGATTTTCAACAGTGAATGGCTATTTTCTTCTAGGATTGTGCTAAATCACTTCCTCTCCAATATTGAAGACATGATATCAGTGGATCACAGGCTTGCGCACACTCTCCGTCTGTGTGGGACACACAAAAAATTACGTCCCTCTAAATCAGGGTTCCCCAATACTCGGCATTTTATTTGGGCCCCCGAAGTTTTCTGATCAAAATAAAACAATTACATATTTTTTTCTTGGACATAACACTAAAATCACCAGGAAATGAAGTCAAACTGATTTTCGTTCAGGAAATCTGTTCCCAAGTAATCAAACGCATAAATAGAGACATATGTGATCATATCCCAGGTCAGAAATTATACTGTTTTCGTCAAATGCTGATTGGGAATATTGTGGGCAATTTTCAGTGTACAATTGATTTACAACTACTGTATGTCAGCCCACGGCTGAATGTAATGGGGACCCCTGCCTTAAATCCCCAACACTCCCTCTGAAGTACACTATCCTGATTGGCAAATGTATGTTTCTGCAAGTTTTTACCATTGACCTATATAAATTCATATTATATGGCAATAGTCAACCAATATACTATTTGTTGAGATCAGTTATTACTTAGCTATCACTCTTTCATGAAGCGATAATAAGGCATTTTCTTGATGGCAATACATGGTTATTGATTATTCTATATTCCCTCTGATGATGAACGATGGTAGTCTATGAGTTTAGTTTTCATTAAAAGCAAAGATATGGGATGTAGATACATGACATTATTTTCCACATCTTTCCTTATTGACAGACCCAATAAGTTTTAGCACTGTGTCCTCGTCATCATCCCTGTATAAATGTATTTCAATCTGACTAAACTAAACTTCATGGTGAAGGAAGTGTCTGATGAACACCACCAACAGAGGTGGACATCAGACACTTTGAACAGACTTTGTTGAATTTAGCTCAGACTAAAAGGTCAATAATTTAAAAAATGCTAATTATGAAACGCTTACCTATGTTTGTCCCCTGTTGTTGCGTCTTATCAGGTGAATGATAATGGCAAGTAATCAGCATTTTAACATCAAATCAAATCAAATCAAATTTTAATTGTCACATACACATGGTTAGCAGATGTTAATGCGAGTGTAGCGAAATGCTTGTGCTTCTAGTTCCAACAATGCAGTAATAACCAACAAGTAATCTAACTAACAATTCCAAAACTACTGTCTTATACACAGTGTAAGGGGATAAAGAATATGTACATAAGGATATATGAATGAGTGATGGTACAGAGCAGCATAGGCAAGATACAGTAGATGATATCGAGTACAGTATATACATATGAGAGGAGTATGTAAACAAAGTGGCATAGTTAAAGTGGCTAGTGATACATGTATTACATAAGGATGCAGTCGATGATATAGAGTACAGTATATACGTATGCATGTGAGATGAATAATGTAGGGTAAGTAACATTATATAAGGTAGCATTGTTTAAAGTGGCTAGTGATATATTTACATAATTTCCTATCAATTCCCATTATTAAAGTGGCTGGAGTTGAGTCAGTGTCATTGTCAGTGTGCTGGCAGCAGCCACTCAATGTTAGTGGTGGCTGTTTTGCCCCCAGTGATGCGTTGTGCAGACCTCACTACCATTACTAGATTTTGTAGACAGTTTCATTATTTTGACCTCCCCACATTTCATTGGTGCAGAAAGTGTAAACTCTAACATTTAGCTAGAAAGGTACCGTTATCTTGGCAGCATAGAGAAGATTGTGCTGTTGTAAGCAAATTTTCTGCACTTCTACACATTTTCCATTGAGCTGAGAGAAAAAATACACAGTGTTGAAGCTCATTTCTAGCAATTCTACATAGTTTTGAATGGAGCTCAGAGACAATTTTGCAATTTTAAAGCAAATTTCCTGTATTTTGCCATGGATAATGTTGCTCCTCTGTAATAGTAGAATGCACAAGGTAAAAAATCTCAGTTTTATAGTTCATTATCTTTTCTGCATGCTTTCTATCTGGTTTTGGTACTTTAAGTCGACAAACTGTTTTACCAATGAAAATGACAACTTAGACATCCTGCTTTCAATTAAAATGGTCAAATGAAACCAAAATAGCTGTTTGCACTAGCCTCTTAGCGAAAAGCAATTTCTCAATCAAGAATTTTGCTAGGACTCTGGGAGTGATTTGAGTGAGGATGGGGAAACTGACAATTAGCTGTTATTGAGAGGCTATTGAGAGGCTGGAACTCTTTCTTATTGGTCTATTGACTAATTTACTGAATGGCGATGTCACCAGGGAAGTTCAAAACTCGCTCCCACCAAAATAGTCTGAATAGTCTTCTCAAACAGCTCTTACACATAATTTTCACAGTATTATTCCAGTCTCATAGCGTGGAAATATATTTAAAACACAGGACAGTCACGTTTTTGACTGCACTGGGCCTTTAAAATAGCTCAACTTGGCCACCAAAGGGTTATTTTAAATCTCAAATTTCAAGGTTTACTTTTGTTCTACCTGGTCTGTAAAGTTGTAGTCCCAATATTACATAATTGATGCATCCTTGACTAGGCCAGTGTTTTTTTTAAGGATCTCAGTCTGGCTTTCAACTTACTCTTGAAAGTTGTAATAGTAGAAAGCACAAGGTGAAATTTCGAAATTGGGTAGTGCATCATCACTACTCCTCTTGTCATTGCATAACTTAGGGAGCTATTTATAACTTGTCAGAAAAGTCCAGATCAACTAGCCCATGTCAGCTAACGTCTATGTTTTTTAGCCCATAGATTTTGTAGCAATGTTCGAGTTATTCAAATATCACATGAATACATATTAGTCATGGCAATGTATAGAATTGCAAGAAAATTTGCTTTAAAACTGCTACATTTTCTTTGCACCCCGTTGCCAAAATGTGTAGAATTACAGGAAATAAACTTTAAACCTGCAACATTTTCTCTCAGCCAACAAGAGGGGTGTGAAGAGTTTGTGTATGAATAGTGCTTGTGTCCATAGAAATGGGGGGCACGAGATGTTCCCCAATGCTGGAAGGGGGCCTGAGTGAAAAGGTGTGGGAACCCCAGGACTAGGCTACTAGCTACTAGTTCCTACGTTAGACAAACTAAAAAGGCATGTTTTAGCATACAGTTTATTACGAAATCCCACATTTTTGCTTATTCATTTCACACACTTGCTTTTACGGAAAAAAATATGAATTGCAACATGTACGTTGAAACATACATCATTAAAAAAAGAAGAAGGGCCTTATGGACTTCTGTTATTATGTTATTACCATCACTGCAGGTGGCACAATTCTCTAAAGCGGTTGACATGAGGTTGGCAGGGTACATACATTATTGGTTCGAACCCCCTCTTGAATCATGCGTTTTTGTTAAGGATAAAACTGTTCACTGCTGGTCCTCGATAGCCTGGGTACCAGTCTGTTTAGCTAACATTCCACTCCTTGTACTCTGTGTCCCAAAGAGACTGGCCTTTCGGTAATGGCAACATTATGCAGCTGTATTTTGTGCGTGATCACTGATTGGTTGTTGAACATAACGAATAATTCCATGGCAAAATGTAGAGCTTCAAGCTGTTAGCTAATCAAGTTGAGATATTTTGAGGTAAGATAAGATAAGATATTCTGGGGTTGGAATTGCAGTATGTATTTAGTTAGAGAATTTAGACATGAGCTAGCAACTTTTGACAGACTGGTATCAGTTGGACAAAAAAAATGGTTGCTTAGCAACCAGACTCAAACTTAATCTGTGGAGTGTTCCAATTAAGGCTATCTACTCCGATTTCAGAGCACTCTCGACTGAGTGTGCCAGAGCGCAGAATAACTGATGAATTTACGAACGATCAATACCCGTTGAATATGACCAGTGTCAGTAAACTTTGGCATAAAAATTTTATTTAATTGTTGCAAGCAACACAGTTAGTCACCAGCATTCTGCTAGGATATGAATCCTGAATATGTGGACAACTACAAATACCTTGGTGTCTGGTTAGACTGTAAACTTTCCTTCCAGACTCAAATTAAGCATCTCCAATCCAAAATGTAATCTAGAATCGGCTTCCTATTTCGCAACAAAGACAATCCTTCACTCATGCTGCCAAACATACCCTCGTAAAACTGACTATCCTACCGATCCTAGACTTCGGGGATGTAATTTACAAAATAGCCTCTAACACTCTACTCAGCAAATTGGATGTAGTCTATCACAGTGCCATCAGTTTTGTCACCAAAGCCCCATATACTACCCACCACTGCGACCTGTATGCTCTCGTTGGCTGGCCCTCTCTTCATATTCGTCGCCAAACCCGCTGGCTCCAGGTCATCTATATGTCTTTGCTAGGTAAAGCCCCGCCTTATCTCAGCTCACTGGTCACCATAGCAGCACCCACCCGTAGCACGCACTCCAGCAGGTATATTTCACTGGTCACCCCCAAAGCCAACTTCTCTTTGGCCGCCTTTCTTTCCAGTTCTCTGCTACCAATGACTGGAAAGAACTGCAAAAATCACTGAAGTTGGAGACTTCTCCCTCACTAACTTTAAACATCAGCTGTCAGAGCAGCTTACCGATCATTACACCTGTACATAGCCCATCTGTAAATAGCCCACCCAACTACCTCATCCCCATATTGCTATTTTTTTTATTTCTCCTTTACACCCCAGTATCTCTACTTGCACATTCATCTTCTGCACATCTATCACTTCAGTGTTTAATTGCTAAATTGTAATTATTTTTACCTCCCTAATCTTACTACATTTGAACACACTGTATATAGATTTTTCTATTGTGTTATTGACTGTACGTTTGTTTATACCATGTGTAACTCTGTGTTGTTTGTGTCACACTGCTTTGCTCTATCTTGGCCAGGTTGCAGTTGTAAATGAGAACTTGTTCTCGACTGGCCTACTTGGTTAAATAAAGGTGAAATAAAAAAAATAAAAAAACAGGGCGAGTAAAATGGTCAGAGTGAGGTGTTCTCTCATTTGTGTCTGGAGGTAGCTAGCAAGCTAGCCAACGTTAACCAGTTAGCTTGGGTGCTTGACTGCCATTGTGAGTTCAGAACGCTCGGAACAACCCTACTCCACCAAACGCTCTGAATTTAGGAATGGACAATCTGACAACTCTGACAAGCTCTGAATTAACGAACGGCCGGAGCGCACTCTGAGCACACTCTGGCACTCCAGATTGAATTTACGAACAAGCCCTAAGTGATTATGCCAGAGAAGCCCGTGTTTGGAGGATATTGGTACTGGTGTTGTTATTTTCGTCGAGGTCCAGCAAACTGTGCCAATATATCCTCCGAACACCGGCTTCGCGGGCATTATCACTTTTTTACAACGGGTAACCAACATGTTCAAATAATGATTGACATATTTTCATTAAAAAACGTTATTTTGATGGATTTATTCATACTATTTAATCCTTCCACAAGATATAGTCCCGACACAAATCTAGGGTTCCTACCCAAGCCGGCTGGTCATTCGTTCTATCCGTTCTGGTATCTATGGACGCGACACAGTCATTCACTCTAAATGTTCCATTTATCACATTTCAGGTAAGACCCAAATGCAGACTGTGTCAAAGTAACAATGTTTATTACAGCAACAGGGGCAGGCAAATGACAGGTCAAGGCAGGCAGGGGTCGATAATCCAGAGTAGTGGGGCAAAGGTATAGGACGGCTGGCAGGCTCAGGTCAGGCAGAGGTCAGTAAACTAGAGTAGTGGGGCAAAGGTACAGGACTTCAGGCAGGCTCAGGGTCAGGGTGGGCAGAAAATGTCAAAACCGGGAAACTAGAAGACAGGGACTATATCAAAGACAGGAGCAAAGGAAAACCGTTGGTAGGTTTGAACGAACAAAGCAAACGGGCACAGACAGACAGAAAACACAGGTATAAATACCCAGGGGATAATGGGGCAGATGGGCAACACCTGGAGGGGGTGGAGACAAGCACAAGGACAGGTGAAACAGATCAGGGAATGACAGTACCCCTCCTTTAGGGATGCCACCTGGCGTCCCACCTGGGTGCATACCTGGTTGAGTGGGGTGCCAGCGTTGGAACTCAGATGAGGCCTGGGTCCAGGATGTCCCTACTGGGGACCCAGCACCTCCCCCCGAGCCATAACCCTCCCAGTCAACCAGCTACTGGAATCCCCTGCCCCGAGATCGAACCTTCAGGAGACGTCTCACCTTGTACGCCGGTTGGCCGTTGATGAGATGGGGAGAGGGCTGGGCTTTGAAATAGGAGACAAAGGGCTGTGAGACATGGTTTTAATTCTAGACACAGAGCAGGAAAGGGAGGAAGTATACGTGGTAACATAGGATGAACAGCAGAGGGGCTAATGATCTTGGAGTGGGGGGGAAAGGTCTCGGCTTCCGGGGGTGTAGCCATGGGGCTATAGTGGAGTGCCAATGCATCTGGCGTGACCTTCTTGGACACCGGTCGGTGCTGCAGAGGCGAAGTGGCCCGGGCCTTACTGAACCCCTCCCGGAGGTCCCGGTACTCCGCGGGGCTGGCGGAGAGGTCCGGGGCAATTTCCAAGCCCCCAGGAAGACGCCCCAGGGCAGGCAGAGCTGACTTCAGACAATGAGTGTGGCAGAATGGCCTCCAGCCCACAATGGCAATAGTAGACCAGTCAATAGAGGGATTGTTTTGCTGGAGCCAAGAGAATCCCAATTCCACAGGAACCTGCGGAGACTCAATTAGCAGGAATTGGATCATCTCGCTGTGGTTCCCCGACACTCGTAGGTTGATAGGGGTGGTATGGTGGGTGACCCGGCCTATAGAGCGCCCGTCCAGCGCGCTAACATCCAGGGAATGGAGAGGGGTTGAGTGGGGATACCCAGCTCGGACTCCAGGGTAACGTCCATAAGACGAGTCGATAATTATCTAGAGAGACTTGGACTGGTCACCCCACAGCAGGGTGGTATGGAGAGGAGGGCGATTAAGGGGAGAAGCAACATTATCCTTAAGACCCACCAGAACACTCATTCCTACAAATAAGCTAGGTCTCTTGAAGGGACAGGTAGACACAAAATGACTGGCAGTACCGCAATACTGACAACTCTGGGTGTCAAGTCTGCATACGCGTTCGGATGGAGACAGCTTAGCCCTGCCAATCTGCATCGGCACGGGATGAAGTGAATCGGCAGCCTTCGGAGGCTCTTGGAGGAACTCCGGTAACCTCAGATCCTCTCGGGGAGGTAGACGCCGGAGACTTCCGGAGTTCATCAGATGCAAGGTGGGATCCTTGATTGAGCGATTGGGACCGCAATCAGACTTCTTCCCCCTCCTATGTTCCTGTAGCCGACCGTCGATCCAGATGGTCAAAGCAATGAGCGAGTCGAGATCCATCTGTAGTTCCCGGGCTGCAAGCTCGTGCTTTCCTTCCTCCGATTATCCGCACAGGAACGTGTCGAACAGCATTTCCGGATTCCAGGCATCCTCTGCTGCTAGCGTGTGGAAATCCACTGCGTAGTCTGCCACACTGAGGGAGTCCTGCCGAAGCTGGAGTAACTTCTGGGCAGCCTCTCTCCCAGATACCGGAGCCTCAAACTTTTTCACCTCTGCCACGAATCCCTCCAGACTGAAGCATACCCAAACAGCCGTAGCCCAGGCGAGGGCCCTCCTGGACATCAGCGTGATGAGGTACGCTATCTTAGTTGACAACCCATGGAATTGCTCCCGCAAATCGTCCAATGCTAGGGCATGATGTTTGGAAACGGCCTGGAACCCTTCCATAAGACTACAAAGCAACTCCTCGTGCCTACCAATGGTGGCTCCTTGGGATGAGATAGCATTGCAGAGCTGGTCCAAGTCTGCTTGGTCAGTCATGACCAGTTTGTACTATCACGTTTCAGGTAAGACCCAAATGCAGACTGTGTCGAAGTAAGAATGTTTATTACAGCAACAGTGACAGGCAAACGACAGGTCAAGGCAGGCAGGGGTCGAAAATCCAGAGTAGTGGGGCAAAGGTACAGGACTTCAGGCAGGGTCAGGGTGGGCATAAAAGGTAAAAACCGGGATACTAGAAAACAGGGACTATAGCAAAGACAGCAAGGGAAAACCGCTGGTAGGTTTGAATGAACAAAACGAAATGACACAGACAGACAGAAAACACAGGTATAAACACCCAGGGGATAATGTGGAAGATGGGCGACACCTGGAGGGGGTGGAGACAAGCCCAAGCACAAGGACAGGTGAAACAGATCAGGGCATCACCATTGCCATACTGGCTGGCAACGCTCTTGTCCCTTGCATGCTAGCTAGCCAACTACAGCTAACTTACATTCACGTAAAAAGTGCAGCCAGAATAACAGAAAAGTAGCTGCATTTACCTTTGTTTAAGCTGTTTTCTAGTGACATCTATTTATTTGGATAATGAGGCACGCTTTCACCTGGCATAGAAAATGTGCTCACTTGTCAGTCCACTGTTCTTCAGAGGTGCAAGCCAACAACACAGCTAACACAATCACTTCAAACTGAAGCTGGAAAGACTGCAAACTAGCTACACTTGGTTTTGTTTTGTCTTTTTCCAATTGACATTTCTTTGTATATATCCATAAAAATGATGCAAGCTGATTCATGATTTC
Source organism: Oncorhynchus mykiss (assembly GCF_057628025.1). NCBI lineage: Eukaryota > Metazoa > Chordata > Actinopteri > Salmoniformes > Salmonidae > Oncorhynchus > Oncorhynchus mykiss. The sequence continues at coordinate 3,265,035 of NC_143049.1, forward strand.
GACGGGCTGAGAAACACTGCCTGCCTGCCCGCCTGTCTCTGTCTCTTCCCGACTCCTGACTAGGGAACAGCTGTAGATCAAATTTGAATATTTGTCACGCCCTGACCTTAGAGCTTTTTATGTCTGTAATTTGGTTTGGTCAGGGTGTGATTTGGGGTGGGCATTCTATGTTCCTTTTTCTATGATTTTCTATGATCTATGATCCCTTTCCAGTACAAGACACACTGACGTCACACACAGATGTGAGCGACTCTTTGCTGCAGTAAGAAAGCCATCACCATCTATCCTTTTGGATGCAGCAGTTGTTAGCTAGATTGTGAATGCTTATTGACATAGGCTGGCAGCCATTTTTAATAAGTATTTTTGAAGTATAATGCAGTTGATTTGCGATGTTGACAAAGACATAGTATGCAGGACATTCATACGAGCCATGAAATCCAATTACAATCCAAAAGTAGTGTGAAATGCACTCATAAGCAACATGTAAATAGAGGTGTTTTTGCTGGCGTTCTATAAGAACTCCCCCTTGTTCTGCCACCAATTTGCACGCATAACCCTCGTGCAGCAATGCTTGCAAACACAGAAAGGGGTCTCTATTGGAGGATTGATGTGAGGGTTATCAAATTAGGATCAAATCCTATGTTCTCATCGACCTCCTTAATGATAGAAGGTACACTACCGTTCAAAAGTTTGAGTTCACGTAGAAAACACCAGTCTCAATGTCAACAGTGAAGAGGCGACTCCAGGATGCTGGCCTTCTAGGCAGAGTTGCAAATAAAAAGCCATATCTCAGAATGGTCAATAAAAATAAAATATTAAGAAGGGCAAAAGAACACAGACACTGGACAGAGGAACTGCCTAGAAGTCCAGCATCCCGGAGTCGCCTCTTCACTGTTGACGTTCAGACTGGTGTTTAGCGGGTACTATTTAATGAAGCTGCCAGTTGAGGACTTGTGAGGTGTCTGCTTCTCAAACTAGACATTCTAATGTACTTGTCCTCTTGCTCAGTTGTGCACTGGGGCCTCCCACTCCTCTTTCTAGTCTGGTTAGAGACACTTTGCGCTGTTCTGTGAAGGGATTAGTACACAACGTTGTACGAGATCTTCATTTTCTTGGCAATTTCTCACGTGTAATAGCCTTCACTTCTCAGAAAAAGAATAGACTGACGCATTTTAGAAGAAAGTTTTGTTTCTGGCCATTTTGATCCTTTACTCGAACCCACACATTTTGACGCTGCCTGTTTGGCCCTGTCCGTGGGTATCATCGGATGGGGCCGCAGTGTCTCCTGACCCCTCCTGTCTTAGCCTCCAGTATTTATGCTGCAGTAGTTTATGTGTCGGGGGGCTAGGGTCAGTCTGTTATATCTGGAGTATTTCTCCTGTCTTATCCGGTGTGAACTTAAGTGTGCTCTCTCTAATTCTCTCTTTCTTTCTCTCTCTCGGAGGACCTTAGCCCTAGGACCATTCCTCAGGACTACCTGGCATGATGACTCCTTGCTGTCCCCAGTCCACCTGGCCGTGCTGCTGCTCCAGTTTCAACTGTTCTGCTTGCGGCTTTGGAACCCTGACCTGTTCACCGGACGTGCTACCTGTCCCAGACCTGCTGTTTTCAACTCTCTAGAGACAGCAGGAGCGGTAGAGATACTCTCAATGACCGGCTATGAAAAGCCAAATTACATGCTGACTTGTTGCACCCTCAACAACTACTGTGATTATTATTATTTGACCATGCTAGTCATTTATGAACATTTGAACTTCTTGGCCATGTTCTGTTGTAATCTCCACCCGGCACAGCCAGAAGAGGACTGGCCACCCCTCATAGCCTGGTTCCTCTCTAGGTTTCTTCCTAGGTTCTGGCCTTTCTAGGGAGTTTTTCCTAGTGCTTCTACACCTGCATTGCTTGCTGTTTGGGGTTTTAGGCACAACTTCCTACTATTGAGTCGTCGTGGAATGGACTCTACAAGGTGTCGAAAGCGTTCCACAGGGATACTGGCCAATGTTGACTCCAATGCTTCCCACAGTTGTGTCAAGTTGGCTGGATGACCTTTGGGTGGTGGACCATTCTTGATACACATGGGTAACTGTTGAGCGTGAAAAACCCAGCAGCATTGCAGTTCTTGACTCAAATCTGTGCGCCTGGGACCTACCTTGTTCAAACGCACTTACGTTTTTTTGTCTTGCCCATTCACCCTCTGATTGACACACATACACAATCCATGTCTCAATTGTCTCAAGGCTTCAATATCCTTCTTTAACCTGTCTCCTCCTCCTCCTTCATCTACACTGATTGAAGTGGATTTAACAAGTGACATCACCTGGTCAGTCTGTCATGGAAAGAGCAGGTGTTCTTAATGTTTTGCATACTCAGTGTATGGAGTCCCACAGTGGAGGTGTCAATACCCTAGCGGTCAAACAGGGAAATGGTTTCAATCGTTTTTCCACCATTCATTTTTCCCATAGGGGATTTTAGAAACACTTAAAAGAAGGCCTGTTTTTCATGTAGGCTTACTCTGGCATGACATTTTGATAACCATGTCAATCTTTCACGGACAAGGTTACTTTTTCCCTGTTTGACCGTTAGATTTTATGGGTATTATGACTCGTACTGTGGTACTCTATAAACTTGATTATTAGCAGTGTAGTTGTCTACAAGGCAGAAGAAAGATGCAGCTCATTATGTGTTGGCTACACTTTCCTTCGCAATACATTACCCACTGGGCAAAACTGGTTGAATCAACGTTGTTTCCACGTCATTTCAACAAAAAATTGAATGACATTCGATGACATCGAATCAACGTGGAAAACTGATTCGATTTGCAAAAAGTCATCAACATAAAGGAATTTCGTATTTTTTTCAACCAACTTTGAACCTAAATGGTGAAATATTTAGTTGATTTCAAGTTGAATTCACGTTAGTTGACAACTCAACCAATTGTTAATCAAAACTAAACAATGAACTGGTGTCTGTTCCCAGTTAGGTGTAGGCCTAACTAGAATAAATGTAATTCTACATTTCAAAGGAAAAACATTGGCCGTGTTTGAGAGGATCAAAACCGCAATGTGGTACATTTTAGGTACATTTTGACTGACTGACCGATCTAATAACCAGTCGTTATTTATTATGCAATTAGTAGATCAATCAGTCAGTCGGCAGTCGTTTTGATGCTCTCAAACACGGCCAATATCTCACCTGGAATTCGAACTTGCCACAAACGGGAAAATTACTTGGAGTCAGGCTGGCTACACTGTGTGCTATTAGTCACATTTGGTGGGTGTTTTAAGAACTTTTATGGTGCCGTTTGCTTATGTTAAGGACACTCTCATGGAAAGTGTTCCATTAAGTCCAACTACATCAACATTTGTAATTGGCTGATGCAGAATTTGTTACCGGACAAAATCACTGCCACCTGGTCAGGTTAGCATAGGGCTAATTGTGCCCTCTGGGTTATGTTAACAGCTAACATGTAGTGTTTTATCCCCTGTAACAATGTCAACGATTTTAATTGGCTAAAGCGCATTTTGAGACAGAAAAAGTTTAAACTTTTTCTAATATTATAAGTCTGCATCCATGAGTTTGTGCGTGCATGAGTTGGTTTTGGGTTTGCTTGTGACAACAGTGACATCAGATGGTCAATTTAGCAAATTAGAGAAACGTACTAGAAAATGCTTCATCGTACCAGAGAATACTTCTCAATAGAATCTAGTAGTAGGCTTATTTAAAATGTATAAAACAGCAGAGGCAAGTGAATACCAACGACATTTAAGATAATAAATTATTACACCATCTATAGAAAAAAAGCTAAAATATATCAGGTCACTCATATGTCAAGAAATCCATACAAAATAGCCACATCACAAGTAGACTCATTCCCCTAAAATACGCAATAATGAATTATACATACACTTGCGACTTTTCAATAAAAGCATTTCTGCAGCCTCATCCAAAACCGCCACAGGATGGCAGACTTACACCTCATTTTAGATTGTGTTCTGGGCAGCTTTGGACCTTTTCTTGAAGTTCTGAGTCATTAGATTATGGTCCTTTAAATTCCTTTCATTATCTCTCCTCATTGTAAAACTTTTAAACTTGAATGATAGAGTTTTGATGACATGTTTGACCTGTCTTTAAGTTTTGATCTGATATTGAGTAGTACAGATAAAAGTATGCACCTGTACCTCTCTATATTTAATCACAGATGAACATTTTTTGGAGATAAAACTCAAACAGGGTGATTGAGAATATGCTGTAATGTGAGTTTGGTTTGGTGACAACCAGGAAAACTGTGTTGGAGCAATCCCAACATACTTCATACCTTTATAATAGTTGTCCAATGGCAAAGGAGTATGACAGTATTGCTTTATATTCTGCAATGTACTGCATGGATGTTTCCAAAAGAACCAATGAATTGTAGTCCAGATCTATAATTGGTTGCCTTTTTGATAGCCGTTTTGGAAGACTGTGTGTTTGTTTGTGTCATACAGTAACGCATTTACTCGGATATCCCTTTCTGTATTACAATAATATATTTTTGTTATAGCTCTAGTTATGGTTACTATTATTGATGAAATATGAAATACAGATTGAATGTACACTATTTATACATTTGTGTGTGTTGTTGGCCTTGTGTGGGTTATTGATATCATGGGCTGTTTGCAAGTGTCACCTTCCTTCTAAAAAAGCATCTTCACCCGGCACAGCCAGAAGAGAACTGGCCACCCCTCATAGCCTGGTTACTCTCTAGGTTTCTTCCTAGGTTTTGGCCTTTCTAGGGAGGTTCTCCTAGCCACTGTGCTTCTACACCTACATTGCTTGCTGTTTGGGGTTTTAGGCTGGGTTTCTGTACAGCACTTTGTGACATCAGCTGATGTAAAAAAGGGCTTTAAAAATACATTTGATTGATATATTTCTAATTTGACCTTGGAAAATTATCATGAAAATCTAAGTTTGTGATTGGTTTAAAACAATGCCCAAATTTGTATGTGCTCATTCCGTATGTGTCATTCATAGTTGCTGTGAGGATTATTGTGATTCTTGTGAATGCGGATATGCCTTTTGAATGAGAATGATCTTGTAACCGTGTCTGTGCGTGTACTGTATGTACACCTGTACATTCCATCACAGACACAGAGTGACTAACACGCCGGCTTGATTAGAATCATGTCTCGAAGTGAGCGTTTCTATGGCAATGAAAGCCAGGAGGAAGAGTGTGTGTGTGTGTGTGTGTGTGTTTGGTGTGTGTGTCAGTTGTGAAGATGACTGTGTGATGCATGATGAATTGACGTGGACGGAACAAACCGTTCCAGGTTTTCTCATTGCATATTCCGTCCACTCCCCTACAACCTCATATCACTCATCTCATACAACTCTCAGTCATTCATATCAGCTCGAGTAAACAAAAGCCTTCCATTCTAACGCACAGGAAGTCAATTCCCATGATCCCTGCAGACTAGGATGAAATTACATTGTAATTCCATTCTATCAAGGGCTAAATCAATACCCTTGCTGCATGAATATCAGGATAATTCCAATACATTCATATGCAAACAAACGTGCGAGACCCCAAGCTACGAGGGTGTCTCAGGGGAAGTTGGAATATTCCCCAATATTTGTTACTATAAAGCAGGCCGTGACGTAACCCCACTCTAAAATATGTAAAACACATTTCCAATTCACACATGTGTATTAATACACACTTGTACATGTGTGGAATAGGACAGATAGAAGCACCCACCAAATGATTATTATTTCCATTATTACCATTTCACCCTCCAATACACCACTGAGTCAAGGACAACCTTAAGATTCCCGCCCTCCCTTAACGCCCTTAATGCTTTCCTTCCTTTATTCATCTCCTTATCTCCTTCCCTTAGACAGTTCCAATTATTGTACATATCAGGGAAGGAAAAGGAGAGTGGGCGGAAGACTTGGAGCAGAAGCCATTGTAGAGTACTACTGAGAGATAGGTAGTCATCATCAATGGCTGCTCCCCTGGCTGTCCCTCCTTCAGACCTACTGGCGCTTGAGTCTGACTTCCTCCCAGCAGTAACACATTCTGTATTGGCCCACTGACCCTCTGACGCAGGTCAGGCAAAACCAAATGGAAACCACCACCAGCAGGACACACATACACTTGGTGTGCGTGCGTGTGTGTGTGTGTGTGTACCAGGGGTTGGAACTGGTTCAGGGAACAGAACCGAAAAATAACAAAATCATTTGAGGAACAGATTCAGAAAGTGCAAAAGGGATTTTTATCTATTCTGGAACAAAACCATTATTTTAAAAGCGGTTAATAAAGTTATTTTACATTACGTGCATTTTTCATCCCCAGTCCGACAAAGAAACACCACAAAGCACCTATGCAAAGCCCTCCCTCTGTCACTCAGAAACTTATTCCAGTGTCTGCCTGCCAGCTGAAAAATGTTGCCAGTGTGAGTGCCTGTGTAGGCTACCTGCACCTCAAAGCATAGTCTACAGTAGTCTACTGACTTTACAAGCGTGATTCAAAAATTAGGGACAGGTATTTTTAATTAGAGAAGAATGGATTAACTTTTTCAATGCTAGTTAAGGATACAATAGTTATCACGTTGGATTTATTAACTACAAAAATATAAAACATGTTTTTCTTTTAATTCTGGTGCTGCTCTGCACACACACTCTTGTTAGCTAGCTAGCTTGCTAGCTCTAGTCCAACTTTAAGAAGTAAAGAAATTCCACAAATTAACTTTTAACAAGGCACACCTGTTAATTGAAATCCGTTCCAGGTGATTACCCCAGGAAGCATGTTGAGAGAATGCCAAAAGTGTGCAAAGCTGTCATCAAGGCAACGGGTGGCTACTTTGAAGAATTGAAAACCTTTTTGGATACCATATGATTCCATGTGTTATTTCATAGTTTTTGTGTCTTCACGATTATTCTACCATGCAGGAAAAATTAAGAAAAACAATTGAATGACTAGGTGTGTCCAAACTTTTGACTGGTACTGTATATCGTTCATTTCTGTTCCCTTTTAAACCTCGAAAATCGACATGATTTTACATTTAGAGCTAAATGAAATTACTTGCGGATATCAGTGCGGATAGAGCATCTTGCAATGGAGCGGGCAAGCTATAGTTGTTTACATGCATTGGACAAACAAGTGTAGGGCGTGAGTTGTGACTGAAATTTTGCAGGTTGCAAGAGACCGAGAGAGGTTGGAGGAGAAGTCTTGGCTTGAAGCCCTGGACATCTTGTTATGACATACATTATTTGAATTAGGCCCACAGAATTATACCTATAGAGGAGTGAGTGGCTTCTATGAAGGAACTTTCAAAATCTTTGTAATTTTAGGCAAAAATGGAGGGAAAAAAAGGGTCTGATCCTTTAAAGGTTAAAACTTCTTATGGCTTGAATCCCACTAACGGGATCGATATGACAACAGCCAGTGAAAGTGCAGGGCGCCAGATTCAAAACAACAGAAATCTCATCATTAATATTCCTCAAACATACAAGTATTTTACATCATTTTAAAGATACACTTCTTGTTAATCCAGTCACAGTGTATGATTTCAAAAAGGCTTTGTGACGAAAGCACACCAAACGATTATGTTAGGTCTGCACCTAGTCACAGACAAACAAAGCCATTTTTCCAGCCAAAGAGAGGAGTCACAAAAAGCAGAAATAAAGATAAAATGAATCACTAACCTTTGATGATCTTCATCAGATGACACTCATAGGACTTCAAGTTACACAATACATGTATGTTTTGTTCAATAAAGTTCATATTTATATACAAAAATCTGAGTTTACATTGACGCGTTATGTTTAGTAGTTCCAAAACATCCGGTGATTTTGCAGAGAGCCACATCAATTTACAGAAATACTCATAATAAACATTGATAAAATGGAATTATAGATACACGTCTCCTTAACTTTTTCGAGATAGGGGGCGCTCTTTTAATTTTTGGATAAAAAACGTTCCCGTTTTAAACAAGATATTTTGTCACAAAAAGAAGCTCGACTATGCATGTAATTGACAGCTTTGGAAAGAAAAAACTATGACGTTTCCAAAACCGCAAAGATATTATCTGTGAGTGCCCCAGAACTAATGCTACAGGCGAAACCAAGATGAAGTTTCATACAGGAAATGCCCCAGATTCTGAAGGCGCTGTGTTCCAATGTCTCCTTATATGGCTGTGAATGCGGCAGGAATGAGCCTGCCCTTTCTGTCGTTTCTCCAAGGTGTCACAGTGTACGCAGCATTGTGACGTATTTGTAGGCATATCATTGGAAGATTGACCATAAGAGACTACATTTACCAGGTGTCCGCCCGGTGTCCTGTGTCGAAATTATTGCGTAATCTCTAGGTCCATGCGCGTTCCATTTCTTCAGAAGAGAAAGTCAACTGCCACGAAGGATTTATCATCAATAGATATGTGAAAAACACCTTGAGGATTGATTCTAAACATCGTTTGCCATGTTTCTGTCGATATTATGGAGTTAATTTGGAAAAAAGTTCGCGTTTTAATGACTTTATTTATTTTTTTCTTTTTTTTCTTCCCCAAACGTGATGAAGAAAACGGAGCGATTTGTCAACACAAATAATATTTTTGTAAAAACTGAACATTTGCTATCTAACTGAGAGTCTCCTCATTGAAAACATCTGAAGTTCTTCAAAGGTAAATTATTTTATTTGAATGCTTTTCTGGTTTTTGTGAAAATGTTGCATGCTGAATGCCAGGGATAATCCTATGCTAGGCTATCAATACTGTTACACAAATGCTTGTTTAGCTATGGTTCAAAAGCACATTTTGAAAATCTTAGATGACAGTGTTGTTAACAAAAGGCTACGCTTGAGAGCAAATAGATTTATTTCATTTCATTTGCGATTTTCATGAATAGTTCATGTTGCATTAAGCTAATGAGCTTGCGGATAGATTTACACAATCCTGGATGCAGGTTTTTTTCGTAGCTAAATATGACGCAGAAAACGGAGCGATTTGTCCTAAACAAATAATCTTTCAGGAAAAACTGAACATTTACTATCTAACTGAGAGTCTCCTCATTGAAAACATCCGAAGTTCTTCAAAGGTAAACGATTTTATTTGAATGCTTTTCTGGTTTTTGTGAAAATGTTGCCTGCTGAATGCTAACGCTAAATGCTACGCTAAATGCTACGCTAGCTATCAATACTGTTACACAAATGCTTGTTTTGCTATGGTTGAGAAGCATATTTGGAAAATCTGAGATGACAGTGTTGTTAACAAAAGGCTAAGCTTGAGAGCTAGCATATTGATTTCATTTCATTTGCGATTTTCATGAATAGTTAACGTTGCATTATGGTAATGGGCTTGAGGCTGTAGTCACGATCCCGGATCCGGGATGGCTCGACGCAAGAAGTTATTAATGCAACCGCTGTGTCAGATTTCAAAAAAGCTTTTCCGAAAAAGCACACCATGCAATAATCCACCATGTTCTGGAGTCAACAGAAGTCAGAAATAACATTATAAATATTCACTTACCTTTGATGATCTTCATTAGAATGCACTCCCAGGAATCCCAGTTCCACAATAAATGTTTGATTTGTTCGATAAAGTCCATAATTTATGTCCAAATACCTCCTTTTTGTTTGCGCATTTAGCCCAGTTATCCAAATTCATGACGCACAGGCCAGACGAAAAGTCCAAAAGTCCCATTACAGTCCGTAGAAACATGTCAAATGAAGTATAGAATAAATCTTTGATTTTTTTAAACATAAATCTTCAATAATGTTCCAACCGGAGAATTCCTTTATCTGTAGAATTGCCATGGAACGCAAGCTAACTCTCACGTGAACACACGTGATCAGCTCATGCCACTCTGGCAGACCTCTGACTCATTCAGCTCCCATTCCCCCCTCGTTCATAGTAGAAGCATCAAACAAGGTTCAAAAACCAGTTGACATCTAGTGGAAACCTTAGGAAGTGGAATATGACCCCATAGACACTGTATATCCGATAGGCAATGAGTTGAAAAACTACAGACCTCAGATTTCGAACTTCCTGGGTGGATTTTTTCTCAGGTTTTTGCCTGCCATATGTGTTCTGTTATTCTCACAGATATCATTCAAACAGTTTTAGAAACTTCTGAGTGTTCTGTCCAAATCTACTAATAATATGCATATATTAGCAACTGGGCCTGAGTAGCAGACAGTTTACTCTGGGCACCTTATTCATCCAAGCTACTCAATACTGCCCCCAGCCATAACATGTTAATGCGTTTGACTCATCGGTTGTGTTGTGACAAGGTAGGGGTGGTATACAGAAGATAGCCCTATTTGGTAAAAGACCAAGTTCGTATTATGGCAAGAACAGATCAAATAAGCAAAGAGAAATGACAGTCCATCATTACTTTAAGACATGAAGGTCAGTCATTGCAGAACATTTCAATAACTTTGAAGGTTTCTTCAAGCGCAGTCGCAAAAACCCTCAAGCGCTATGTTGAAACTGGCTCTTATGAGGACCGCCACAGGAAAGGAAGACCCAGAGTTACCTCTGCAGCAGAGGATAAGTTATTTAGAGTTAACCGCACCTCAGATTGCAGCCCAAATAAATGCTTCACAGAGTTCAAGTAACAGACACATCTGAACATCAACTGTTCAGAAGAGACTGCGTGAATCAGGCCATGGTCGAATTGCTGAAAAGAAACCATTACTAAAGGACACCAATAATAAGAAGAGACTTGCTTGAGCCAAGAAACATGAGCAATGGACATTAGACCGGTGGAAATCTGTTCTTTGGTCCGATTTTTGGTTCTAACCGCCGTGTCTTTCTGAGACGCAGAGTAGATAAACGGATGACCTCCGCATGTGTTGTTCCCACCTTGAAGCATGGAGGAGGAGGTGTAATGTGTGGGGGTGATTTTCTGGTGACACTGTCTGTGATTTATTTAGAATTCAAGGAACACTTAACCAGCATGGCTACATCAGCATTCTGCAGCAATATGCCATCCCATCTGGTTTAAGCTTAGCGGGACTATCATTTGTTTTTCAACAGGAAAATGACCCAAAACACACCTCCAGGCTGTGTAATGGCTATTTGACCAAGAAGGAGAGTGATGGAGTGCTGCATCAGATGACCTGGCCTCCACAATCACACGACCTCAAACTAATTGAGATGGTTTGGGATGAGTTGGACCGCACAGTGAAGGAAAAGTAGCCAACAAGTGCTCAGCATATGTGGGAAGTTGTTCAAGACTGTTGGTAAAGCATTTCTCATGAAGCTGGTTGAGAGAATGCCAAGAATTTGCAAAGCTGTCATCAAGGCAAAGGGTGGCTATTTGAAGAATCTCAAATATTAAATATATTTTGATTTCATTAACACTTGTTTGGTTACTATATGATTCCATGTAGAAAATAGTAAAAATAAAGAAAAAACCCTTGAATTAGTAGGTGTGTCAACTCTTGACTGGTACTGTAATGGAACAAACATTTTTGGAGGCTCTGTTCAGAATGAAATTATTGGAGAAAAAAAAATGTTCCAATCCCTGGTCTCGCACCTACAGTGCATTGCGAAAGTATTCGACCCCCTTGAACTTTGCGACCTTTTGCCACATTTCAGGCTTCAAACATAAAGATATAAAACTGTATTTTTTTGTGAAGAATCAACAACAAGTGGGACACAATCATGAAGTGGAACGACATTTATTGGATATTTCAAACTTTTTTAACAAATCAAAAACTGAAAAATTGGGCGTGCAAAATTATTCAGCCCCCTTAAGTTAATATTTTGTAGCGCCACCTTTTGCTGCGATTACAGCTGTAAGTCGCTTGGGGTATGTCTCTATCAGTTTTGCACATCGAGAGACTGACATTTTTTCCCATTCCTCCTTGCAAAACAGCTCGAGCTCAGAGAGGTTGGATGGAGAGCATTTGTGAACAGCAGTTTTCAGTTCTTTCCACAGATTCTCGATTGGATTCAGGTCTGGACTTTGACTTGGCCATTAACACCTGGATATGTTTATTTTTGAACCATTCCATTGTAGATTTTGCTTTATGTTTTGGATCATTGTCTTGTTGGAAGACAAATCTCCGTCCCAGTCTCAGGTCTTTTGCAGACTCCATCAGGTTTTCTTCCAGAATGGTCCTGTATTTGGCTCCATCCATCTTCCCATCAATTTTAACCATCTTCCCTGTCCCTGCTGAAGAAAAGCAGGCCAAAACCATGATGCTGCCACCACCATGTTTGACAGTGGGGATGGTGTGTTCAGGGTGATGAGCTGTGTTGCTTTTACGCCAAACATAACGTCTTGCATTGTTGCCAAAAAGTTACATTTTGGTTTCATCTGACCAGAGCACCTTCTTCCACATGTTTGGTGTGTCTCCCAGGTGGCTTGTGGCAAACTTTAAACGACACTTTTTATGGATATCTTTAAGAAATGGCTTCTTGCCACTCTTCCATAAAGGCCAGATTTGTGCAATATACGACTGATTGTTGTCCTATGGACAGAGTCTCCCACCTCAGCTGTAGATCTCTGCAGTTCATCCAGAGTGATCATTTGCCTCTTGGCTGCATCTCTGATCAGTCTTCTCCTTGTATGAGCTGAAAGTTTAGAGGGACGGCCAGGTCTTGGTAGATTTGCAGTGGTCCGATACTCCCATTTCAATATTATCGCTTGCACAGTGCTCCTTGGGATGTTGGGCCTCCCCCTTTGTCTCCTTCAAGTACAATGTTCAGCCCACACTCTCAGAGTTCAATACCTTTACATTTTGTTTTGTGTGCATTCTCAGAATCAGAGCTTATAGTCTTATTCTGAGAATGCACACAAATAACACCAAAGTTGTTGAACTCAACTCACCCACAACGTGGCTCTGCTCTCTTGCTCACACTGGCAGGTCTGGGGCTGGTGCTGTGTTGAGTTGAGTTGGAATGGACTGTGCTGTACTGTGCTGGGCTGGTGTGTGAGCTCTTTAATGAGGAAGAGATTCAGCAGGGAGAGAGATAGAGAGAGGGATGAGGGAGGGAGAGGGGGATGAGGGAGGGAGAGGGGGGATGAGGGAAGAAGAGCAAGAGTGAGCGACATACGTTTCACCAATGACTCACCAGTGCTGGGTATTTATAGAATGAGTGTGGTGGGATGTAGATGGGGTCAGGGGACACAGAGGGGAGTCATGGGGGCAAATGAGTTTGGAGACAGACAGAGTAGTATCATCACACAACCAACACAGAGCGAGAGAGAGAGAGAGAGAGAGAGAGAGAGGACAAACGCAGAAATAAAAAGAGAAAAAGAGAAGAGAGGAGAGGTATGATGGGTGGAATGTGCTGGAGCGAAAGAGAAAGGAAGGAGGAAAAGAAATGCGGGGGAGAGAGGGTGATGAAGAGAAGGTAGTGGGAGGTTTGGTTATGAAAATCTCACTATAATAACAAATCCCTAATGTGGATTGGGGTGTGGCTAGTCTTGTTTAGCCATACGTCGAAATTACGTTGTTGTCACTTCACCTTTGTAGGTCTGGAGAATTTTGTATATCCCAAAACGGCTAGAATGGTCCTCTGTGTTTCAACAGCTACAAAACCTAAAACCTGGAGGAAAAACAGTTATTTGTGCTCTATATACAAAATAGAGTCAAAGGCATTACAACTCTGCTCTGCCCAAGCAAGGCATTTGATTGGTTTAACGTGATGTGAGGCATCACTGTTTTAAACTGGGTTTCCACCCCTTTTTAGCTACTTCCTGCCATTAACTTCACCAAGCTTTCCAATTAGGGTTCTCAAGGAGGCTAGGGTGTGGCAGACTGCTGCTGGTTTGATGACTCAGAAAGCTGAAGTGAGTGTGTGCAGGTTTGTGCACTTGAGAGCATATTTCTCACTCATATGTGCGTGTGCATTTATTTGTCTTCCCATTTCCGTCTGATTTCATGTGTGTACGTTTTTCTCTTTCCCATTGTGTTGTTGTTCTCTTTTTGTTTGTTTGTTTACATACACACACACACACGCAGAGAGGCAGGTGGCTGTAGTATAATGAGCTTTGTCTCCAGTGTGGTCAAATGCTGGCGTTATCAACACCATCACATCAATTACCATTGCAGACTCTTCTCCAAAACAACGCCTCCACAACCTCACATTGTCAGAGGATGGAGGGAGGGATGGAGGAATGGAGAGAGGGAAAGGTGGGGGACTGTAATGAACAAATAACCTCCCACTGTGTGCTGTGAGCTATGCGTGCCAAGGCCATTAGTCAAGTAGCAACCAATGAAGGTCATTATAGAAAGATAATGGTACAATACACTGAACAGTATGTGTGAATATACACACTTTTGCTCATTATCCAAATGCACAAGGTCTTAAAAATATGTCTGCATAGCCTAAGTATGACAGTTCCCGTCAGGTGAGCCAAGTGTACTTTTATGACTAATTCGTTAGGAGTCTAAATTAGTTAATCCATAGAGTGAGACTAAAGAGTGTTGAATGTCACTTATAAGATGGTATAACAATTATACATACATAGGAACATAGGAACCATACATAGGAACATACAGAATGTACAAAACATTAGGAACACTTTCCTAATATTGAGTTCCACCCCTTTTTTTCTCTCAGAACAGCCTCAATTCGTCAGGACATGGACTCTACAAGATGTCAAATGCGTTCCACAGAGATGTTGTGTCACGTTCTGACCTTTAGTTCTGTTGTTTTGTATTTATTTAGTATGGTCAGGGCGTGAGTTGGGTGGGCAGTCTATGTTTGTTTTTCTATGTTTTGGGGCATTTCTATGTTTTCGGCCTAGTATGGTTCTCAATCAGAGGCAGGTGTCATTAGTTGTCTCTGATTGAGAATCATACTTAGGTAGCCTGGGTTGCACTGTTTGTTGGTGGGTGATTGTCTATGTTGATGGCTTGTTTCAGCACAGGTCTCTTTTTTGTAGCTTCACGGTCGAATTTGGTTTATTGTTTTTGTTATTCGTTTGTATAGTGTTCAGTCTTTCTTGATTAAAGATTTACCATGGACACTTACCACGCCGCGTATTGGTCCTCAGATCCATCTCGTCTCTCCTCTTCAGATGAAGAGGAGGACGGCCGTGACATGTTGGCCCTAGTTGACTCCAGTGCTTCCCAGAGTTGTCAAGTTGGCTAGAGGTCCATTGGGTGATGGACCATTCTTGATACACACAGGAAACTGTTGAGCGTGAAAAACCCAGCAGCGTTACAGTTCTTGACATACTCAAACCGGTGCGCCTGGCACCTACTACCATACCCCGTTCAAAGGCGCTTAAATATTTTGTCTTGCCCATTCACCCTCTGAATGGCACACATACACAATCCATGTCTCAATTGTCTCAAGGCATAAAAATAATAATTTAACGTGTCTCTCCATCTATTTAACAGGTGACATCAATAAGGGATCATGGCTTTCACCTGGGTTCACCTGGTCCGTCTATGTCATGGAAAGAGCAGGTGATCCTAATGTTTTGTACACTCGGTGTGCAATGGACCATATAATTTATAGATGAAGAAGTGTGGAACAAGAAGAGATACAGGAGGTGTTCATTAGTTATAGTTGTGGAACAGTCTTTAAAGCTGGGCTAGTAGGCAAGCCTCCCCTCTCACTGCCCTTACGACAGAGACTGCGTCACACTGTGTACCTCTCTCATTCAAGTCGCCAAATAATTTATTAAAACACACTGTTTTGCAATGAAGGTCTCCAGTAGAAATAATCAAGGCGACAGATAGAAAGTCAATAGAAATAAAGCCAAGCGCATAAAAAAATATTGTCCTCCCTTATCTTAGACGTCACCGACCGCTACTGACACACACACACACTACAGGAGAGAGCGGTGGAGGGCGTACAGGAGATTAGAGAAAGACAGAGAGTGGGGGGAGAGGGAGGTGCAGGTCGAGGGGGGATATACAGAGAGTAGGTGGAGAGGTAGAGACAGGGAGAGGAAAAGTCTGAAAAACACACAGTAGAACGAGTGAATGTGGCAAAGGTAGGCGGAGGAGAGAAAGAGTGTGGAGGAGAGGGGGGGGATTGGGATGAACAGAGGAGAATTTTTATTACATTTTTATTTCACCTTTATTTAACCAGGTAGGCTAGTCGAGAACAAGTTCTCATTTACAACTGCGACCTGGCCAAGATAAAGCATAGCAGTGTGAACAACAACACAGAGTTACACATGGAGTAAACAATTAACAAGTCAATAACACATTAGAAAAAAAAAGAGTCTATATACATTGTGTGCAAAAGGCATGAGGAGGTAGGCGAATAATTACAATTTAGCAGATTAACACTGGAGTGATAAATGATCAGATGGTCATGTGCAGGTAGAGATACTGGTGTGCAAAAGATCAGAAAAGTAAATAAATAAAAACAGTACGGGGATGAGGTAGGTAAATTGGGTGGGCTATTTATCGATGGACTATGTACAGCTGCAGCGATCGGTTAGCTGCTCAGATAGCAGACGTTTAAAGTTGGTGAGGGAGATAAAAGTCTCCAACTTCAGCGATTTTTGCAATTCGTTCCAGTCACAGGCAGCAGAGAACTGTAAGGAAAGGCGGCCAAATGTGTTTTTGTGCTGGTCGAGGCCAGTCAGGTCTGGAGTGAACCAAGTGAAGTGAACCATATCTGTTCTTAGTTCTGCATTTTTTTTTAAATTAGCATGCTTATCTAAGATGATGAGGAAGTTACTTTTAAAGAATGACCAGGCATCCTCAACTGACGGGGTGAGGTCAATATCCTTCCAGGATACCCGGGCCAGGTCGATTAGAAAGGCCTGCTCGCAGAAGTGTTTTAGGGAGCGTTTGACAGTGATGAGGGGTGGATACAGGCAATGAGCAGATACAGGCAATGAGGCAGTGATCGCTGAGATCCTGATTGAAGACAACAGAGGTGTATTTGGAGGGCCAGTTGGTCAGGATAACGTCTATGAGGGTGCCCTTGTTTACAGATGTAGGGTTGTACCTGGTGGGTTCCTTGATGATTTGTGTGAGATTGAGGGCATCTAGCTTAGATTGTAGGACTGCCGGGGTGTTAAGCATATCCCAGTTTAGGTCACCTAACAGAACAAACTCTGAAGCTAGATGGGGGGCCGATCAATTCACAAATGGTGTCCAGGGCACAGCTGGGAGCTGAGGGGGGGTCGGTAGCAGGCGGCAACAGTGAGAGACTTATTTCTGGGGAGAGTAATTTTAAAAATTAGTAGTTCAAACTGTTTGGGTATGGACCTGGAAAGTATGACATTACTTTGCAGGCTAACTCCGCCCCCTTTGGTAGTTCTATCTTTACGGAAAATGTTATAGTTGGGTATGGTAATCTCAGAATTTTTGGTGGCCTTTCTAAGCCAGGATTCAGACAAGGCAAGGACATCAGGGTTGGCAGAGTGTGCTAAAGCAGTGAGTAAAACAAACTTAGGGAGGAGGCTAGTGATGTTGACATGCATGAAACCAAGGCTTTTTCGATCACAGAAGTCAACAAATGAGGGTTCCTGGGGAAATGCAGGGCCTGGGTTTACCTCCACATCACCCGCAGAACAAAGGAGGAGTAGTATGAGGGTGCGGCTAAAGGCTATCAAAACTGGTCGCCTAGGGGACAAAGAATAAAAGGAGCAGATTTCTGGTTATGGTAGAATATATTTAGGGCATAATGCGCAGACAGGGGTATGGTGGTGTGCGGAGGTAAGATCAGGCACTGGGCGATGGATGATAAGAGAGGTTGTATCTCTGGACATGCTGGTTGTAGGTGAGGTCACCGCATGTGTGGGAGGTGGTACAAAGGAGGTATCAGAGGTATGAAGAGTGGAACTAGGGGCTCCATTGTAAACTAAAACAATGATAACTAACCTGAACAACAGTATACAAGGCATATTGACATTTGAGAGAGACATACAGCGAGGCATAAAGTAATCGCAGGTGTTGATTGGGAGAGCTAGCTAAAACAACAGGTGAGACAACAACAGCAGGTAAAATGGCGCTGACTAGGCAGAGAGGGTCAGATTAACTACACACAGAATCTGAGTTCGCGGCTGGGGCCGACAGATAAAAAATAAATAAACAGAATGGAGTACCGTGATTAATGGACAGTCCAGCAGGCATCAGCTATGTAGCCAAGTGATCATAGTGTCCAGAGGGCAGCAGTAGATGGAACAGGGGAGCCGCCACTACGCTAGCACTCGGGCGACACGGCGTTTAAAGTTAGTAGCCCTCCGACCAGTCGTGGTGGTGCGGCGGGGGGCCGTGTCGACAGAGAATCCAAGCCATATGGCAAAAGAGGTATTGTAGAATTTAGTTTGCTAGCCGGGAGATGCGCCTGGCTCACGGCTAACTGGTGCTAGCTTCGTGGCAGTGGCGTTAGCCACTATAGCCAATCGGTAGCAGCGGTGAACCGGTTCCAAGGTCCAGAGTTTACAGCAAGGATCCGGTGGAGTATTGGGCTCTAGCCGTGTATGAGTGGGGTTCGGGTGAACAGCTGAGTAGGCCGGGAGGTGGGCCTCAGGGATAGCTTCGGTACTGGATGCCACGGTGAGTGCAAGCTAGCTGTGAGCTAGCTAGCTGCAGGCTGTGAGCTAGCTAGCTGCAGGCTGTGAGCTAGCTAGCTAGCTGCAACCTATCTGTGAAGATTAGAAGTAGTGGTCCTAGGATTATGGCAGGAATCCGCCGTTGTTGTGGAGAGACAGTCCGATACTGGTAGACTGGCGGGTATTATCCAGGCTAAGAACAGGGCTGGTATCTGTGCCGAAGGTAAAAGCCGCTAGCAGTGGCTAACAATGACTAAATAGCTTGTACTTAATTAGCTGGTTAGCTTCTGGAGGTTCTTGAATGTGTTCTAAAGTTTAAAAAATTACAAATAATAGCGATACCGTATCACATTGGGTGAGGCAGATTACCGGAAGGTATAATCGAATTAAAAATTGAAATATATATACAAAAGATAAGAAAAATACAAAAGTACACGAGACACGAACAAAACACGTCTTCACTGCTACGCCATCTTGGATCTTTTTTACAATTTCCAATGTCCAAGATAAGAAAGTTAAGAGCACATACTGTATGTTTGAAAACTGAATAGACGAGAGAAGCAGAGAACACAAGAAAAACAACATATGGACATTGTAAAAAATAGTAAAATAAGTTTACATTATAATTAACATTATGATGCTCACTGATTGGAAAGATAAGAGAGAATGTCATTCAAATATCTGTCAAAGGATTTTGCATTTACCCAGGCTTTTTGGTGAAATGGTAAGTGTGCATAGGTAACGAGATAAATGTCTGTCTGACACTGTGAATAAAATACCAATAGTCTCCTGCAGTCTTCTGTCACACCTCCATGCCCTTCTTCTCTAATTAAAAGCACCCCTGCTTCCTCTTTTCTTCTCTCTCTTCCTCTCTTCTTGGCCTTCTCTTTTCGTTCATCTCCTCTCCTCTAGTTCCTCCTTCTCCTCTCCTCTATCCTCTGCTCCCTTTCGTATCCTTTCCTCTCCATCTTCCTCTCCTCTTTAACTTATTCTCATCCCCTCTCCACTCTCCTCTCTTATTTCTCCTCTCATCAGCATATTTCTGTGCTAATCATCTCATAAACGCAGCTCGTTAGGAACCCCCTGCGACAGAACATACTGACAGAATGGACAGGAACACTCTTTCAACATGAAGCGAGGGGCAGGAGAGGGGGGATGAGAGGGAGGAGGAAGATGAGAGTAGATTGGCAGGAGGATATAAAGTCACCTCAAATGATTGGAACCCTTGATAAAGATGAGCAAAAAATACTCAAATAAATAATACAAATACTAAGCTATTTTGTATGCTCCATAAATAGGAACAATTATATTTACACCCATAACTAGCCCCATTGGGATATCGAATGTCAAACCAAATTGACCATGGGTATTATGATCGGGTCGCTCTGAATGTATGTCAAGGCCGTCGTAAGGAAATGACCAAGGTGTAGCGTTGTGGGCGTACATATTATTTTATTTAGAAAAGACGCCGAACAAAACAATAAACACTACAAACCAAACCGTGACGCTAAGTGCCATAAACATGGTCAACTTCCCACAAAGACAGGTGGGAAATAAGGCTACCTAAGTATGGTTCTCAATCCGAGACAAAGATAGACAGCTGTCCCTGAATGAGAACCCTACCCGGCCAAGACATAGAAATACAAATAAAGAACATAGAATCCCCACCCCAAATCACACCCTGACAAAACCAAATAGAGACATAAAAAGGATCTCTAAGTTCAGGGCGTGACAGTATGGCTACTTGAATGCTGCTAGCTTTGCGCATGTGAGAACGATTTAAATAAACCCAAACAAAGGAAAACTGTTACAATAGTGCTAAGCAATTAACCGAAATGTTGGTTATTTTTCATTTTTTGAATGACTAATTGTAACGACTCCCGTGGGTTGAAGAAGGAGACCAAGGTGCAGCGTCGTAGGCGTTCATGATTTTTAATTCAACTGAACACCGCAACAAAATAGCAAAGTAGAAAAACGAAAGCGCACAGTTCTGTCAGGCAACAAAACAGCTAAACAGAAAATAACTCCCCACAAAACCCAAACGGAAAATCACAATTTATATATGATCCCGAATCAGAGACAACGATAGACAGCTGCCACTGATTGGGAATCACACTAGGCAAAAACAACAAAGAAATAGAAAACATAGATTATCCCACCCGAGTCACACAGTGACCTAACCAAACAGAGAATAAATAAGGATCTCTAAGGTCAGGGCGTGACACTAATTGACCGAAGTGGTTAAATTATTTGAATAAAAAAAAAAAAAAACTTTTTCAGTGAGATCAATGGGCAGTTTCTCTAGAGATAAATCAGATCAAGCCTGATAGTTCCCTTGTTTTGTCTTTGTTTTAGTATGGTCAGGGCGTGAGTTGGGGTGGGCAGTCTCTGTTCCTTTTTCTATCATTTGGGATTTCTGTGTTTGGCCTGGTATGGTTCTCAATCAGAGGCAGCTGTCAATCGTTGTCCCTGATTGAGAACCATACTCAGGTAGCCTGGTTTCACTTTTGAGTTGTGGGTGATTATTTTCCGTATTAGTGCCACACGGGACTGTTTCGTTTGTTTCGGTCTTTCACTTTGTTATTTTGTATTTTTTAGTGTTCAGTTTTACATTTTTAAATGGACACTTACCACGCTGCAAATTGGTCCGATATCTCTTACTCCTCGTCAGAAGAAGAGGACGAGCGTTACATGACCCTCGGAGCCGAAGCCTGTGGCATAAATTTTATACTAACTTTATCCGCAACGACATATTCCCTTTTGTGCGACCCGAGCCGTTTCTTTTATCCAGATGTTCCATTGCCTGTGTTTCCTTCCTCTCCGCCAACTGAGTTAGGAAGGACACCTGTATCTTTGTAGTGACTGGGTGTATTGATACACCATCCAAAGTGTAATTAATAACTTCACCATGCTCAAAAGGATATTTACCCATCTACCAATAGATGCTCTTCTTTGCAAGGCATTGGAAAACCTCCCTGGTGTTTGTGGTTGAATCTGTGTTTGAAATTCACTTCTTGACTGAGGGACCTTGCAGATAATTGTACGTGTGGGGTACAGAGATCAGGTAGTCAATAAGAAATCATGTTAAACACTATCATTGCACACAGAGTGAGTCCATGAAACTTATTTTGTAACTTGTTAAAACTTCTCTAGGGTAGGAATTTTGGATGAAAAGCGTGCCCAAATTAAACTGCCATCTACTCAGGCCCAGAAGATAGGATATTGGATAGAAAACACTCTAAAGTTTCCAAAACTGTTAAACTAGTGTCTGTGAGTATAGCAGAACTGGCAGCCGAAAACCTGAGAAAAATCCATTCAGGAAGTAGGAATTTTTGTTTGTTTGTAGTTTTCTATTCAATGCCATTACAGTATCCATTGACGTAGGACTCAAATTGCAGTTCCTATGCCTTCCACTAGATGTCAACAGTCTTTGGAAATTGTTTCAGGCTTGTATTCTGAAAAATGAGGGAGTAAGAGCAGTCTGAATGAGTGGACCCTGCCGTGTCACAGAGCTTTTTCATGCTCTTGACCGAGAGAGTGCCTTTCTTGTTTACCTTTTATATTGACAACGTTATTGTCCGGTTGAAATATTATCGATTATTTAGGCTAAAAACAACCTGAGGATTGAATATAAACATTGTTTGACACGTTTCTATGTACTTTACGGATACAATTTTGATTTTTTTTGTCTTCCTGTTGTGACTGCGTTTGAGCCTGTGGATTACTGAAGAAAACGCGCAAACAAAATGAAGATTTTTGGATATAAAGAGAGACTTTATCGAACTAAAGGAACATGTATTGAATATATGAATGTCTTCTGAGTGCAACCATATGAAGATCATCAAAGGTAAGTGATTAATTTTATCTCTATTTCTGACTTCTGTAACTCTTCTTCTTGGCTGGTTACTGTTTGTAATGATTTGTCTGCTGGGAGATGTTCTCAAATAATCGTATGGTATGCTTTTGCCGTAAAGCATTTTTAAAATCTGACACCGTGGTTGGATTCACAAGAAGTTCATCTTTAACTGAATTTTTATAATGACTATTTCTGTAGTTGAATTTGGCGCTCTGCAATCTCACTGGATGTTGGCCAGGTGGGACACTCGCGTCCCACATACCCTAGAGAGGTTATTAAGCACATTTTTACTCCTGAACATGAAGGAGTTGAATACTTATTAACTCAAGACATTTCAGCTTTTCATTTAGTTGTACAAATTTCAAAAAACATAATTCCACTTAGACATTATGGGGTATTGTGTGTAACCAATCCATTTTAAATTCAGACTGTAAGACAACCAAATGTGGAAAAGGTCAAGGGGTGTGAACTTTCTGAAGGCAGTTTATATTGATACTGGGATACCCAGGGCCAGATTAAGAAATCATAAGCCCTAGGGCTTTTTGTATAGCCCACCTTTCCTGGCACACCATCATTTTCTGTAAATAAATCTGTGCACCAAGATGCAATTCGATGCTTGATAAAAATTACTGTTGAAGAAAAAGCTACTTTATAATAAAACCATGAAAATGTTTGCCATCTGGCATAGGCTACAGTTGAGCGGAGGCATTTTTAGGATTTCCACACATTTTCTTCGGGGTTCAGAAAGAAAAAACCTTTTAAAAATGCATTCCATTACATTTTACATAATACAATAGATTGTTTTTTAATACCATACAAATGACCAAAATGAGTGGATACTCTGATCAATCTGGTCTTGAATTCAAACAAACAATAGCCCAGGCCAATGAGGCGACACACAGATTGTACTGTCGTGAAATTTTTACACAGTGACACTCGAAGTCAATCTTAAATTAAGAATTATTTATTATCAGAGCGCTGGAGAGGTTCCAACCAACTCAGTGCACCAAGTACACATGTCGATCAGGAGCTCCACCTGGGGCAGTCCCGTTAGTTCTCTTATATACAGACAAGTTATATTTGCATGATACTGTCACGCCCTGGCCATAGAGGCTTTTATTCTCTATTTTGGTTTGGCCAGGGTGTGACTAGGGTGGGCATTCTAGTTTCTTTATTTCTATGTTTTCTATTTCTTTGTTTTTGGCCGAGTATGGTTCCCAATCAGAGGCAGCTGTCTATCGTTGTCTCTGATTGGGAATCATACTTAGGCAGCCTTTTTCCCACCTGTGCTTTGTGGGTATTTATTTTCTGTTTAGTGTCTGCACCTGACAGAACTGTTTCGTTTTTTCACTTTGTTATTTTGTTCGAGTGTTTTTGAGTAATAAAGAATCATGAACACTTACTACGCTGCGTTTTGGTCCATGCCTTCCAACAAGAGACGTTACAGATATAGCTTATTCATCATTCATAATTTATACATCATTAATGTTTGCTTCCTTCATGTGACCAACCAATACTGGGTCATGCATGCGACAGACCAATACCACACAAGGCTTATTCTCTAAGCTGAGACCTTGAAACGGAGATATTCTTTTTTCAAAACAAGGTTCTGGGCGTTGCAGATACCAAATTGCAGATACTGATAGTGAGGATTCATTAAATTCGTTCAATCTTACTCACTCAAGATGTACCAAGTATAATATATTATATACACATAAATATTTTTAAAAGAATCCTAAATGTGACCAGAGGACAATATTCAGAAAGCATTTCAAAACACAAAGTAGGCTATTCTTACTTCTGTAAAAATGCAAACAACTATCCAGAGACTATTTCAAAATGTATTTTAACTCTCTCCATAAGGTTTCATAGACTAGGCCTGACTCAAAATGTTGAAATAATAGCCTACTTTGACAACAATTCAGTGAACTGGATGTGGTGGCAGGTTGGTGTTAAATAACAGATCTGAACGAAAAACAGACTCCTACTACTTTCAAAAACAACTCCAACACCCCTGCCACTTTCACTTTAGGTCCAGACTATGTGGTACAAGGGTGAATGGTTTGACTTTAAGCAGACACACTCCATGGAAACGTGGGCTCCCCTATCGGGTGTGCTCACCTTCCTCCTCTCCCTCTGCTTCCTCCTCTCCCTCTGCTTCCTCCTCCTCTCTCTATGCTTCCTCCTTCTCTCCCTCTGCCCTCTGCTTCCTCCTCCTCTCCCTCTGCTTCCTCCTCCTCTCCCTCTGCTTCCTCCTCCTCTCCCTCTGCTTCCTCCTCCTCTCCCTCTGCTTGCTCCTCTCCCTCGGCCTCCTCCTCTCCCTCTGCTTCCTCCTCTCCATGTTCCTCCTCCTCTCCCTCGGCTTCCTCCTCTCCATGTTCCTCTTCCTCTCCCTCTGGTTCCTCCTCTCCCTGTTCCTCCTCCTCTCCCTCTGCTTCCTCCTCTCCCTCTGCTTCCTCCTCTCCCTGTTCTTCATCCTCTCCCTCGGCTTCCTCCTCTTCATGTTCCTCCTTCTCTCCCTCTGGTTCCTCCTCTCCCTGTTCCTCCTCTCCCTCTGCTTCCTCCTCTCCCTGTTCTTCTTCCTCTCCCTCGACTCTTCTCTCCCTCCTCTTCACTCTCCTCTTCCTCTCTCCCTCCACTCTCTTCTCCTGCCTTCTCTCTCTCCACGTCTCTATCCCTCCCATAATTTCTAACTCCTCTTCCTCCCTGCCTGCTTCTGAGCCCTGACTCTCCAAATCACTTCCGTTGCTTTCACTGACCTAGAGGAACAGACTAAGGGAGGGAGAGAGAGAGAAACAGAGAGAGAAAGAGAGAGAATTTGAAAACAAATAACATTTTGATAAACTCACATATCTATTGGGAGAAATATCACAGTGTGCAATCACAGCAGCAAGATGTGTGACCTGTTGCCACAAGAAAGGGGCAACCAGTAGACAACAAACAACCATTGTAAATACAACCTGTATTTATGTTTTTTTTATTTTCCCTTTTGTACTTTAACTATTTGCACATTTTTACCACACTGTATATGTCTTTATTCTTTTGGAACGGTTGTGAGTGTGTGTTTCTCAGTTCATGGTGTGCTACATATGTGTGTCAGACTGATGGATAGTCAGACAGGATAGAGTACACAAAATGATGTTCATGAATATGTTCATCGATGGGTAAGATCGTAACCATAAAGGCTATATACGTAGGTGTCACGCCCTGACCTTACAGAGCCTTTTTATTTCTCTATTTGGTTAGGTCAAGGTGTGATTAGGGTGGGCATTCTAGGTTCTGTTTCTATGTTGGTGTGTTTGATTCCCAATCGGAGGCAGCTGTCTATCGTTGTCTCTGTTTGGGAATCAGATATAAGTTGTCAGTTTGCTTTTGGGTTTTGTGGGATCTTGTCTTTGTTTGTTGCTTTCTGCACGACTAGCTTTACGTTCGGTTTGTGTTCATTGTTTTTTCCCAGTGTTAGGTTTTCAAATAAAGAGAGAATGTACGCCTGCCACGCTGCACCTTGGTCCGGTCATTTATCATCCGACGACGAGCGTAACAATAGGGTACACACTCTTCAATACCCATGGTCATATAACTTTTCATAGATAGTAAGAAGTCAAAGTATGTGGCACAAAGGTTTACAGATTCAACACATCAACGATTGTTTATTTTTTTAGGATGTTGAAAGTAAAAGATGACAAAGATAACACTGTGCAATTTAGCAAAACAGGTTTAGAATAATTCATTTATTTTGATGGGCATAGTTCGCTGGTTGTCTTTGTGGGGAGGGAGCAAGACGATCAAGTGACAGCGTCGCGGGCGAAGCACAATGATGCCTTTAACTCTCGTTTTCTTGCTTGACAGACTAACTACTGAGTTAACCTATTTTAGCTGATTAGTTACAAAGCTGCGACAGTTTCCAAATTAATTACATCAGTAGAAACAGGACCAAACAAGCAACTTGTTAATTGGCTATGTAAACAAATATCAGAAAGAGCTCATCTTTTAAATAATAGGAAAATGAGGCAAGGTATAGTCTATGAATATCTGTACCTAACAAACATGGAAAACCATAACCTAAACCCAACAGATAAACACAAATTACTCTAATATC
Organism: Oncorhynchus mykiss; assembly: GCF_057628025.1. Taxonomy (NCBI): domain Eukaryota; kingdom Metazoa; phylum Chordata; class Actinopteri; order Salmoniformes; family Salmonidae; genus Oncorhynchus; species Oncorhynchus mykiss. The sequence continues at coordinate 3,291,449 of NC_143049.1, forward strand.
CATTTTGGTGGCTAGTTAACTGGTTGTCTGTAGGGCTAGCTATTGAAAGTGACAGCTGAGGTTGAAGTATCGCAAGGGCAGCCCACATTTACTACCACGCACAACTAGCTAGCTAGCTAGCTATAACAAGCAGCTTGGGAGGTTTCCATTGGAATTGCATCGGTAAAAACAAGACCAAACAATCAACTAGTTAGATGACTATATACAGCTAAACACTGCAACTATTTCCATGAAACTGAGAGGAAAGGTTCCTGCTCCACCGCTGATGTGTTCGCCTGTACCAACCAAGTGATCATGACAGGATTTGCTAATCTGAGAGCTATTCCCCAAGTTTCACAGCATCCAACATCAACAACACCAAACATATATCTGCTGTTTACTTATTTCACTCATCTCGACATCATCGCTTTCAAAGTGCAATGACGTATCTGAATCCGCATCATTAACCAACAAAGATACAGTAAAAAAAAAAGCTAAAGGTCAAATGACAGTATACCCTGTTTCCAGTTTCTGGTTGATGACAACAGCCACACGAATACGACAACAGGTTGTTAGCAAGTTAGTTTAGCGATTTTGACAAAGATATTACTGTTAGAAAAACAAGGCTGTCCGCTGCCGCTATAGTAATTTTAAGAAATGCTGTTGACGGCCAGAGTTATTCATTTATTAAATTTTTGTACTTTTAAAAAAGTATAAAAATATACTGCTGCTTGGGCCCACCAAAGGCCTGGGCTAAGTGGCTTCAGCCCCAGTAAGCCCCCGCTGTCACGTTCTGACCTTAGTTCCTTTGTTTTGTCTTTGTTTTAGTATGGTCAGGGCGTAAGTTGGGTTGGGCAGTCTGTGTTCTTTTTTCTATGATTTGGGATTTCTGTGTTTTCCCTGGTACGGTTCTCAATCAGAGGCAGCTGTCAATCGTTGTCCCTGATTGAGCCTGTTTTCACCCTTGAGTTGTGGGGGATTATTTTCTGTTTTGTGTATTCACCGTACAGGACTGTTTCGTTCCTTGTCGCTTTATTGTTTTGTTTCAGTGTTAGATTATTCTATTAAATCAATATGGACACTTACCACGCTGCGCATTGGTCCTCCTCTTCTTCCACCACCAACAGGCCGTTACACCTGCATTAATCTGGCCCTGGGTGGGAGAGAGTCAAGAGAGCTGAGTTGTGAGAAGAAGTCACCATGGATACCTTTGTTCAAAGGAAAGTGAACCATGGCAACTGTGTGCCATTCATTCCTCAGCCCTCTCCCTCACTCCTTTTTCTCATCCTCTGGTCTACAGAGACGACGAGAGCCGCATTAGTGATCTATTCACCCAATGAAAGAGGAATGTAATCTCTCTTTCTCTCTCTCTCTCTTTCTGTCAATGTTACACACACATTCAATTTGTTACAAATAAAGGCAGAATAACTTAATAGAACATAATGACATCGGAGACGGGAACCGAGGTAATCACAATTCATTACAATTTTGCCCGACAAAGAGCTTATACTCCTACCTTGGCTCCTAGGCGGAAATATGAATGTCATGAATCGCAAGAGCTGTGACGCACACACACACACAGTGATAGCAGCAAAAGAGGCCTTGAGCTCTTGAGCTTCATTGTCTGTGTGGCTGCGTGTGTTGTGTGTGCAGGAGCTGACTAATACTCTGTAGGCTGTGACTGACATCCGAATAAACACTACTGGTGAACCAGTTTACTGTAGAGACTTTGGAGAGCATGATGAGGCAAGTAGATGACAGAGAGAGACGAGGAGAGAGAGAGACAGAGGAGGAAGAGAGATGGAGATATGACAGGGCGAGGGAGAGACAGAGGGATATAGATGGAGATATGACAGAGAGAGGGAGAGACAGAGGGAGATAGATGGAGGGCTTATAAAGGGATCAGGGAGAAGTAATGAGAGGAGGTGAGAGAGAGGTTGTACAGTAATAAGAGCGAGAGAGAGACATGAGGAGGAGGTAACTATGTGCATGACACGATGAGCACTTTTCATAATTACACTAATTTACTGTGACTCCCACTGCCATGGGTGCAGCAGCCTATCCGCTCCCTGCACCCCCCCCCCCCCCACACACACACACACACACACGCACACATTTGAAATACTTTTATTTGAATCCACCAATCAAATTTACATTAAAAACACATCTACACACGCAAATGCATAGATTTCAATTCCAGAGAATGTATATACATCATTGTGTGTGTGTGCCTTCATGCCATTACTATGTGGGTAAGTATGGAACATTTCACAGCACAGGCCTGGATGACTCTGAAGAGACATCACAGGCTCAGTCATCAGTTTGTTATGACGAGGCTTTAAGGGGAACTGAGATGGCAGCTCTGTTGCACTGGGAACACAGCATATCACACATATCACATTACCATTTTGTATTTCTTAAAAGTTTGGAAAAGCGATTGAGGAATTGATCAAATGTGTAATCTGAAGACAGATATTCTAATGTAAATAATTAAACGCAGATCAACCTAAGAGCTGGTTTGACTATAATGGAATAACAACTTTAGATATAATTCAGCTAATTGACTCAAACAAGTTTTACTCACACCCCTTGTCACAGTGTTGGGGGTATCCCCTGCGTCGTTGCCTTTGATCCAGTTCGTTTCTCTCTCTAGTAAAAGTTTCTGTAACAAGTCATATTTTATGTGGTGCTGGAGTTGGAGGGTCAGGGACTCATTTGTCTGCCTCTTACCACTTCCCTCACACCCAGCTAGGAGTTAAATCAGTATCCTTGCCGATCTCGACACCAGAGTCCCGTTCTCTATCTCCTGTACTAAACTGCTAACCTCCAATCTCTTTGCAACATAAAATTTGTACTTCATCCGGCTCAAAGAAAGAGTGTTACACAGAGTGCCACTTTCAACTGCTCTTTTTCCAATTCTCATCAAGCTCCCCTTTTCAAGGTTTTACCGCCTTTTTTAATAAGATGCAAGTAATGTGTCGAGAAAATCCCTAGCAGAGCAGTCCCTCCCACACACACACACACACTCAGTCAGACAGCTGCATCTGTTACACACACACACAGACACACACCACAGCAACCTCCAGACGGTTAGATTTTTTTGTGGACAGGGTGAAACAAGCTTGCCATGTCAGAGAGAGGCATAGCATCACACTTCTCCATCAGTGTCAGGAAGACGTACGTACGCACACACACACACACACACACACACACACACACACACACACACACACACATATCGGCTAGGGCAAACATTTCATAATGAAGAACTCACATAACATAACATATACATGAGTAATGCAGAAGATTGCATGTTTCCATCACCCCCGTATCACCTAATCTCTGTCCCACTGGCTAAAAGCTGTATTTTTATGAATGGAGGGAGTGATGATGTCAGAAACATGATGCGGAGGTATTATACAATCATCAACCTTATCACTCTCTCTCGCACACACACACACACACACACACACACACACACCTCCTCCCATACATAAATAAGAGCCAGGCTGTATGATATTATCACTAATGCCACATCTTTACCAGACCGAAAGTTTAAGCGTGTTGTAGGAAACATGTCCATGCCAAGTTTCGGTTCTAACTGGTTATTGCTGTAGCCTTACAGAAAATGTTCTTGGTTGTCAATAAGATAAGGGATCCACTCTCGGGTATATATGACCACTAAAGAACATTAGGACTCACAGTGAGTATAAATGAGTCAACAGAGTCATCTACTTTTGAAATTAGAGGGTGAAGCGCTCGCATCATTACAGCCTGATGCTGCTTGCATCTGTGAATTCAGCGTCAATTGCGCTGCTTTCGTCTATCGCGCAGCTTTCGTGTGTCGCGTTCACAGCGCACAGCGGAGGGCAAGTGTACCGAGACACGCCACAGTCCTAGCTAAGCTACTAAAATGTTGCAGTCTGACTTTGGTTTTTAAAGTTGGACGATGAATAACCAAAAAACTAAACACCATGCAAGTGGGAAACATGTAAGCCCGTTACAGCTACATTTGAGCAGTAGCCTGAAGTAGGGATGACCAGGGAAGTTCTCTTGATAACTGTGTGAATTGGAAAATGCTCTTTTCTTGCTAAGCATTCACAATGTAACTAGTAAAAAGTATATTTTCTTTAGGACAGTGGAAGAGTGGATTCACCATGAAACTGAGAAAAAAAAATGTAAACGGTTCTGTGCCAAACAGTCAATGTAGGCTCCAAGTCCACAGACACCACAGTAGGTATATTTCTGGTATATAATATATTACAATTAAATAAACCTGACCTCAGTAGATGGAATATTATCCCCAGTTGCTTTAACCGGCAGAATGTATATTATAAAAATGAATATTGCCACGGCAGAATTTCTGCAGTTCCATACTTCCCATGGCTCCCCCTAATGGCTATTGGGATACAATCCATAGTGCGGTTTCAAAATGTATATGGCAAGGTAAACGACCCGGAAAAAATGAACACATTTACAAAGAGGGAAAGATCTAATTGACTCTAAGCCACGCTTTAACTGGAACAGAATATGGAAAAATATGACCTTGGCATCTCGTAATCTGAACCATCAATTTATACATTTTAAATTTGTTCACAGACTGTATTTAACACCGAGGAAACGTTTTACGATGAAATTAGCCCCAACTCCCAACTGTTCACTGTGTCCCCTAAATCAGGTAGACACATTCCTCCATATGATGCGGGAGTGCCCTGCAGTGAAATGCAAAGTTACAGAGTTAATTTCAAAGCTCATTCATTTAAATATTCAATGCTTTCCATATTCCATATTATGTTACATAACGATGATAGCCCCTTGAATCTGTAAATCAACCAGAGATGATTACTGATGGCAGGCTGTTGCAAAAAGAATGTGGGCTCTAAGATGGCAACCACCTCATTCTCTTCCATTTAACCAGTGGATACAGTTTCTATTAGATACGGAAGTCCAGAGAGGACATTACGTCGAGATCACAACTTATAGCTAGCTAGTTAGGTAGTCTGGTTAGCAAGCTAGCTAGCTAGTTATGTAGTCTGGTTAGCAAGCTAGCTAGCTAGCTTGTTATCTCTGATGGCTGTTAGCTTGCTTAACTGATATGTGTATAATTGTAAGGCACACTTAATGTTTTATGGATAATATTAAAATGCACAGAGTGAGTGAGCTCAGTCCTTTGTCACCAAAGCCCCATATACCACCCACCACTGCGACCTGTATGCTCTCGTCGGCTGGCCCTCACTACATACTCTTTGAAACCCCAATGGCTCCAGGTCATCTATAAGTATTTGCTAGGTAAAGCTCAGCCTTATCTCAGCTCACTGGTCACTATAGCAACACCCACCCGTAGCACGCGCTCCAGCAGGTATATCTCACTCGTAATCCCCAAAGCCAACACCTTCTTTGGCCGCCTTTCCTTCCAGTTCTCTGCTGCCAATGACTGGAACGAATTGCAAAAATTGCTGAAGTTGGAGACTTATATCTCACTCACTAACTTTAAGCATCAGCTATCTGAGCAGCTAACTGATCACTGGAGCTATACACAGCTCATCTGTAAATAGCCCATCCAACTACCTACCTCATCCCCATATTGTTTTTATGAACTTTTTTTTCTCTTTTGCACACAAGTATTTCTACTTCAACATCATCATCTGCACATCTATCACTCCAGTGTTAATTTGCTAAATTATTATTACTTTGCTACTATGGCCTATTTATTGCCTTACCTTCTTACTCCATTTGCACACACTGTATACAGATTTTTTTATTGTGTTGACTGTACTTTTGTTTATCCCACATGTGTTGTTTTTTTTGTCGCACTGTTTTGCTTTATCATGGCCAGGTCGCAGTTGTAAATGAGAACTTGTTCTCAACTGGCCTACCTGGTTAAAGAAAGTTGAAATAATTGTTTCTATATTAAAATTCCTGACAGGCTGATCAGATTAAATTTCAGCCTCAGGGCATGATCAGATTCAATAGCAACCTCAGAGGTCGATAAGTCAGGATTCTGCCTTGTGGGCTGTTTTAAAGGTAACACTCCTTGCTGTCAAAGTAGCAGTCAGTGCATTATGTATATGATCAAGACCAATGGCATGTATTCATGGATGCCAAAGGAAGCCAGGCTTTCCCACATATTTGACCCCCAAAAATAAAAATAATTATGCAATCATTTCTCTTTTTTTATCTCTGTGTTTTCATAATTTTACTTCAATTTGCAAGCTGAATCTCACCGGAGAAATCAGAGTGAGGGAAACAGCACCTGTCTATCTCAGTATGTGTCTGATGCTGTCTAAATCAAAAAAGTATTACATGTTGCCACCGTAGCTTTTGATTGATGGTGGCAAGAGTTTGGCGTCCCTTGATATAAAAAAAAATATATAAAATAAATAGCCAATCAGTGTTGTGCTGCAGCAAAATGCCCCCCAAGGGAGGCCAGTTTGGATTTGGCTTCACACCAATCAAATCACATCCAAAGCTAAATGTCATTGTGTCTGTTGTCAAGTGTCAAGTGTCTGTTTCTGGTCTGCTTGTGTTGATGTCCTGCAGCAGCTATCTTGCTAAATTGGCCCTTTCCTAAGCCGTGGATGGAGATGGGAATTTGGAATTGTGTTTTTGAATTAATTATCTGTTCAGGCCAATGATTATGATGACAATTCGGAGCTAACCATAAACAAATATATTGTGCCACTGCCCTGAGATGATTGAAGTTGAATATGTAGCCTAGATGTATCCTAGTAGGCTCACATTAACTAGCTAGCTAACTTAGCTGGTTAATTGTTGCCCATGTGAGGGAGTTAGGCTAGCAAGAATTTTAGCTAGGTAGCCTATGACAACAAAAACTAAAAGCTTACTGTATGACAGAGCCATAGAATGTTTTGCCAACATGAATGAGAGGAGGATGGTATTGGCTTTCAACTAGTCTACAAGTAGGGTGAGTCAACTTATTTGTTTTACTTGTATACGCATGCACACACACACACACACACACACACACACACACACACACACACACACACACACACACACACACACACATCAGTACCATGGACAGTCACATGAAATTTACAGTGCATTTGGGCAGTTTTGACTTTTTCACATTTTGTTACGCTACAGCCTTATTCTAAAATGTATTAAATGTTTTTTCCCCTTATGAATCTACACACAATACCCTATAATGACAAAGCAAAAACATTATTTAGAAATGTTTGCAAATGTATAAAATTTAAAAAAAAAAGGAAATATAACATTTAAGTATTCAGACCGTTTACTCAGACCGTGTACTTTGTTGAAGCATCTTTGACAGTGATTACAGCTTCAATCTTCTTGGGTATGATGCTATAAGCTTGGCGCATCTGTATTTGGAGACTATCTCCCATTCTTCTCTGCCTCTCAAGCTCTGTCAGGTTGGATGGGGAGCGTCGCTGCACAGCTATTTTCAGGTCTCCAGAGAAGTTCAATTGGCTCTGAATGGGCCACTCAAGGACATTCAAAGACTTGTCCCGAAGCCATTCTTGCATTGTCTTGGCTGTGTGCTTAGGGTCGTTGTCCTGTTGGAAGGTGAACCTTCGCCCTAGTCTGAGGTCCTGAGCACTCAAGGATCTCTCTGTACTTTGCTCCGTTAATCTTTTCCTTAATCCTGACTAGTTTCCCAGTCCCTGACACTGAAAAACATCCCCACAGCATGATACTGCCACCACCGTGCTTCACCATAGGGATGGTGCCACGTTTCCTCCAGATGTGATGCTTGGCATTCAGACCAAAGAATTCAATCTTGTTTTCATCAAACCAGAGAATCTTGTTTCTCCTGGTCTGAGTCCTTTAGGTGCCTTTTGGCAAACTCCAAGTGGGCTGTCATGTGCCTTTTACTGAAGACTGGCTTCCGTCTGGCCACTCTACCATAAATGCCAGTTGGTTGTCCTTCTGGAAGGTTCCATAGAGGAACTCTGGAGTTCTGTCAGAGTAACCATCGGGTTCTTGGTCAGCTCTCTAACCAAGGCCCTTCTCCCCCGAATGCTCAGTTTGGCCAGGTGGCCAGCTCTAGGAAGAGCTAAACTTCTTCCATGTAAGAATTATGGAGGCCACTGTATTCATGGGGACCTTCAATGCTGTAGATATTTGTACCCTTCCCAGCTCTGTGCCTCGACACAATCCTTTCTCGGAGCTGTATGGACAATTCCTTCGACATCATGGCTTGGTCTTTGCTCTGACATGCACTGTCACCTGTGGGACCTTATATAGACAGGTGTGTGCCTTTCCAAATCAATGTCCAATCAACTGAATTTACCATAGGTGGACTACAATCAAGTTGTAGAAGCATCTCAAGGATGATCAATGGAAACAGGATGCACCTGAAATAAATGTCAAGTCTCATAGCAATGGGTCTGAATACTTATGTAAATGTGATATGTTTTTTATTTGTAATACATTTTCAAAAACTAATTAAAGCCTGTTTTTGCTTTGTCATTATGGGGTATCATGCATAGATGGATGAGGGGGGGAACTATTTAATCAATTTTAGCATAAGGCTGTGACTTAAAACCTCTCTGGGATTTGTGGGACACTAGCGTATTATACACCATTTTAAATAAACTTTTTGTTACTCCAACCAGTGTCCAATTTCAAAAAGCACAACATGAGATTATGTTAGGACAGCGCCTAGCACAAAAACCCATAGACATTTTCCAGCCAAGGAGATGGCTCACAAAAGTCAGAAATAGCGATTAAATTAATCACTAACCTTTGATGATCTTCATCTGGTGGCACTCCCAGGACTCCATGTTACACAATAAATGTTCGTTTTGTTCAATAAAGTCCCTCTTTATGTCCAAAAACCTCAGTTTAAATTGGCGCGTTATGTTCAGTAATGCATTGTCTCAAATAACATCCGGTGAAATTACAGAGAACCAAATCAAATTACAGAAATACTCATCATAAGCATTGATGAACGATACAAGTGTTATTCATAGGTTTAAAGATAAACTTCTTGTTAACCTGTTAGGGGTAGGGGGCAGCATTTTCACTTTTGGATAAATAGCGTGCCCAAACTGAACTGCCTCCTACTCTGTCCCAGATCCTAATACGTATATGCATATTATTATTAATATTGAATAGAAAACACCCTGAAGTTTTTAAAACTGTTTGAATCATGTCTGTGAGTACAACAGAACTTATTTAGCAGGCGAAACCCTGAGGACAAACCATTCAGATGTTTTTGAAGTCACTGTCTTTTCAATATGTTTTCATGGGGAATCCAGAATTCTTCCTGTAGTTCCTACCGCTTCCACTGGTTGTCACCAGTTTGTAGAAATTGGTTGAGGTTTTTCTTTTGTGTAATGAAGAAGTATCATAGCTCAGAACGAACGTCACTTCATGTGTACCTTTTGATAGAGGCGTGTAACCAGACAAGTAGCGTCAGTTTGTTTTGCTCCTGTATTGAACATAGATCATCCCATCTTCAATTTGATCGATTATATATGTTTAGAAATACCTAAAGTTGTATTACAAAATTAGTTTGAAATGTTTTGGCAAAGTTTACATGTAACGTTTGAGATACTTTGTAGCGACGTTGCGTAAGTTTGAAGCGGTGTTTTTCTGGATCAAACCCGCCAAATAAATGGACATTTTGGATATTTATGGGACATATAGGAGTGCCAACAAAAGAAGCTCGTCAAAGGTAAGGCATGATTTATATTTTATTTCTGCGTTTTGTGTTGCGCCTGCAGAGTTGAAATATGTTACTCTCATTGTTTACTGTTGCGCTATCATCAGATAATAGCATCTTATGCTTTTGCTGAAAAGTGTTTTTGAAATCTGACATGTTGGCTGGATTCACAACGAGTGTAGCTTTAATTTGCTATCTTGCATGTAGATTTTTATATAAATGTATTTGAATTTGGCGCTCTGCATTTTCCCTGGCTATTGGCAATGTGGGACGCAAGCGTCCCGTCTACCACAGAGAGGTGCCAGCCGCTGTGTCAGATTTCAAAAAGGCTTTACGGCGAAAGCAAATCATACTATTAATTATCTGAGGATAGCACCCCATCAAACATTGTCTACCCGAGGGAGTTGTCTGGCTGGCTCCTCCGTCGCGACGTTGCCTGGGCGCCCATCTGCGGCCTGCTAGCCGTTGACTGTCTTATCGGCTGCTATCTGAATAGACAATCGGACAATTTATTTATTTATTTATTTTTATTATTATTATTATTTATTTTATTTATTTTTCTTCTTGGGCCTCTATAACTATATCTATTGTTTTTATTTTTGTCGTTGTTGTGTGATTTGGATTAATCCCCTCTACCACACGGAACCCCACTAATCTACTGACGGAACGCAAGAGGTGGCTAATAACAGACCTCCATCCTATGCTAGCTTGCTACCGATGGCCTGGCTAGCTGTCTAAATCGCCGTGACCCCCAACCAACCTCTCCACTCACCGGACCCTTTTGATCACTCGACTAAGCATGCCTCTCCTTAATGTCAATATGCCTTGTCCATTGCTGTTCTGGTTAGTTAGTGTTTATTCGATTATTTCACTGTAGAACCTCTAGTCCTGCTCACTATACCTTTTCCAGCCTATTAGTTCCACCACCCACACATGCATTGACATCTCCTGGTTTCAATGATGTTTCTAGAGACAATATCTCTCTCTTCATCACTCAATACCTAGGTTTACCTCCACTGTATTCACATCCTACCATACCTTTGTCTGTACATTATACCTTGATGCTATTTTATCGCCCCCAGAAACCTCATTTTACTCTCTGTTCCAGACGACCAATTCTTATTGCTTTTAGCCGCACCCTTATTCTACTCCTCCTCTGTTCCTCTGGCGATGTAGAGGTGAATCCAGGCCCTGCAGTGCCTAGCTCCACTCCTATTCCCCAGGCACTCTCTTTTGACGACTTCTGTAACCGTAATAGCCTTGGTTTCATGCATGTTAACATTAGAAGCCTCCTCCCTAAGTTTGTTATATTCACTGCTTTAGCACACTCTGCCAACCCGGATGTTCTAGCTGTGTCTGAATCCTGGCTTAGGAAGACCACCAAAAATTCTGAAATTTTAATTCCAAACTACAACATTTTCAGACAAGATAGAACTGCCATAGGGGGTGGTGTTGCAATCTACTGCAAAGATAGCCTGCAGAGTTCTGTCCTACTAACCAGGTCTGTACCCAAACAATTTGAACTTCTACTTTTTTTTTTTTTTAACAGTATTTTTATTGGAATTTCACAATTTTCACCCATATTAAGAGATAAAACAACAGAGACAAAGCACACAGAAAAAAAGAAGAAAAACAGCACCCACTTACACATATCTACGCGTATATATATATGTACATATATACACATACACACATATACATACATACGCACACACACACACCCATACATACGTACACCATTTTCCTCTTCCCGCTCGGTGCTTCTCTCACCCCATCACCATTATTGCGTCTCTCAATACATACAGTGCCTTGCGAAAGTATTCGGCCCCCTTGAACTTTGTGACCTTTTGCCACATTTCAGGCTTAAAACATAAAGATATAAAATTGTATTTTTTTGTGAATAATCAACAACAAGTGGGACACAATCATGAAGTGGAACGACATTTATTGGATATTTCAAACTTTTTTAACAAATCAAAAACTGAAAAATTGGGCGTGCAAAATTATTCAGCCCCTTTACTTTCAGTGCAGCAAACTCTCTCCAGAAGTTCAGTGAGGATCTCTGAATGATCCAATGTTGACCTAAATGACTAATGATGATAAATACAATCCACCTGTGTGTAATCAAGTCTCCGTATAAATGCACCTGCACTGTGATAGTCTCAGAGGTCCGTTAAAAGCGCAGAGAGCATCATGAAGATTTGGATTTGGATACAAAAATATTTCCCAAGCTTTAAACATCCCAAGGAGCACTGTGCAAGCGATAATATTGAAATGGAAGGAGTATCAGACCACTGCAAATCTACCAAGACCTGGCCGTCCCTCTAAACTTTCAGCTCATACAAGGAGAAGACTGATCAGAGATGCAGCCAAGAGGCCCATGATCACTCTGGATGAACTGCAGAGATCTACAGCTGAGGTGGGAGACTCTGTCCATAGGACAACAATCAGTCGTATATTGCACAAATCTGGCCTTTATGGAAGAGTGGCAAGAAGAAAGCCATTTCTTAAAGATATCCATAAAAAGTGTTTGCCACAAGCCACCTGGGAGACACACCAAACATGTGGAAGAAGGTGCTCTGGTCAGATGAAACCAAAATTGAACTTTTTGTCAACAATGCAAAACGTTATGTTTGGCGTAAAAGCAACACAGCTGAACACACCATCTCCACTGTCAAACATGGTGGTGGCAGCATCATGGTTTGGGCCTGCTTTTCTTCAGCAGGGACAGGGAAGATGGTTAAAATTGATGGGAAGATGGATGGAGCCAAATACAGGACCATTCTGGAAGAAAACCTGATGGAGTCTGCAAAAGACCTGAGACTGGGACGGAGATTTGTCTTCCAACAAGACAATGATCCAAAACATAAAGCAAAATCTACAATGGAATGGTTCAAAAATAAACATATCCAGGTGTTAGAATGGCCAAGTCAAAGTCCAGACCTGAATCCAATCGAGAATCTGTGGAAAGAACCGAAAACTGCTGTTCACAAATGCTCTCCATCCAACCTCATTGAGCTCGAGCTGTTTTGCAAGGAGGAATGGGAAAACATTTCAGTCTCTCGATGTGCAAAACTGATAGAGACATACCCCAAGCGACTTTTACAGCTGTAATCGCAGCAAAAGGTGGCGCTATAAAGTATTAACTTAAGGGGGCTGAATAATTTTGCACGCCCAATTTTTCAGTTTTTGATTTGTTAAAAAAGTTTGAAATATCCAATAAATGTCGTTCCACTTCATGATTGTGTCCCACTTGTTGTTGATTCTTCACAAAAAAATACAGTTTTATATCTTTATGTTTGAAGCCTGAAATGTGGCAAAAGGTCGCAAAGTTCAAGTGGGCCGAATACTTTCGCAAGGCACTGTACATTTTAAACAAACTTACAAACAGAAGTTAAACAAAAAAGCTCAGTTTAAACCAAGAGGTTAGGTTCCACACATGGAACGTACAGTGTAGTTCTGAAATACATACATCCCCGTCATTCTACGAGAATCCTTGCAGCATAATAGCTGATACCTCAGGTTCTAGGTAATTTAGATAAGGTTCCCATATTTTGTAGAACTGGTCTGTTTTAGAATGCAATGTACATGTCAGATATTCCAGAGGCACCCATTCAAATAGTATCTTATGCCAATCTTTAATAGAAGGAACCTTATCACTAATCCACTGTAAAATGATGTTTTTCCTCGCTGCGAAGGTAAGGATGTTGTAAAGCCTCCTTTTACCTACAGAAGTAACCTGCCTACTAGGGAGACCTAACAGTAAAGAAACTGGGTCCAATTCTAGATCAACCCCTAGGATCTTTTCAATTTCTTGCATAACACCAGACCAGTATCTTTGTATTTTGGTACATAACCATAAACAATGTGTTAGGGTGCCTGTATCAGTTTTGCATTTAAGACACTGAGGGGAAGAGGAAGTGGGGCTAAAAGCATGTCTGCGATTTGGGGACATGCAATCTGTGTATTATTCTTAATTGGATTGCTCTAGTACGATTACATATAGATATTGTTTTTGCATATCTCCAAATGTCCTCCCACATTTCTTCGTCAATAGTAACAGACAATTCTTTCTCCCACACTTGTTTCACCCTCTGTGTGTTGACAGCAGAAAGGGACCTTAAAGTATCATAAAACAGACTTACAGACATTTTCCTTTGTGGGAAAAAAAAGCATTCTTTCAATGACAGACACATCAGGGTTACCAATTAAGGTGGTGCTCTTCAGGATATAATGTCTTACTTGTAGGAAGCGGAAAAAGTCCTGCTTTGGGAGTCGATATTTCTCGACCATCTGCTCAAATGACAACAAAATCTTATCAACAAATAAGTCATTTAGCCTGCGTATGCCCTTATTAAGCCAAAAGTTAAATCCGGCATCCAGCAATCCTGGACTGAAATCTGGATTGTTAAGAATTGGGGTAAGAGCAGAGGTTAGTTTGGACCTTCCCAGGAAGCGTTGAACTGACCTCCATACTTTGAGTGTGTTAAGTGTAACGGGATTATTGCAGTGATCTTCTACAGACTTGAAACTTCTGAAAAATAAAAGATCCTGTAAGGGGTATTTTGAAAGAGAAGTCTCAATGTCTAACCAAATAGAGGAGTCATAATTTGTGATCCAGTCAGAAATATAACAAAGGTGGGCACACCATTGATAGAACCTGATATTGGGCAGGTCCAAGCCGCCCATAGAACTTGGCAGCTGCAATATTGCCATCTTAAGTCTTGGTTTGCGTTTACTCCATATAAAGAAACTTAGCCATCCATTTACATCCTTTATTAGCTTATTGGAGAGTAATACTGGGATCATTTGGATTGGGTAAAGTAGTCTAGGTAAAATTTTCATTTTCAAGAGGGATATTCTACCCAACCAAGAAATCGGGAGAGAGTTCCAGCGCTCCAGATCCTGTCTTATTGTATCAAACAAGGGAACAAAATTGGCTTTGTACATTTGATGGAATTTAGGAGTTACAAATATACCCAGATACATGAAACCTGAGGGAGACCATTTAAAAGGGAAGGGGGGAGAAGTATTAGGTACAGAGTGCAGGCTACCAAGTGGCATAGCCTCTGACTTAGTTAGGTTAATCTTGTAGCCTGAGAATTCGCTGAATAATTCAATAATATTAATAAGAGCTGTAATTGAAGTCTCGGGACTAGAGATGAATATCAGGACATCATCAGCATACAAGCTTATTTTATGGTGAACATCACCAATGAGCAGCCCCTGTATAGCAGGCGTTACCCTGATGGCCTCGGCCAGTGGTTCCATAACGAGTGCAAAGAGGAGGGGGGATAAAGGACAGCCCTGTCTGGTACCTCTGTGTATAGAGAAGCTATTTGACCTTAGCCCATTAGTAAGGACAGCAGCCTGAGGATCATCATATAAAACTTTCACCCATTTTATAAAGTTGTCGCCCAGACCAAATTTATTTAGAGCAAATAATAGGTAAGACCACTCCACACGATCAAATGCTTTCTCAGCATCTAGGGAGAGCACAAGACCATCCACAGCACTTTGTTGGTAAACTTGAATTACATTAAGAAGCCGCCTGACATTGTTGCATGACTTACGGCCCTTAATGAAGCCAGTTTGGTCTCCTTTCACAATTAGTGGCAGTGAGTCCTCTAATCTTGTGGCTACAATTTTAGAAAGCAATTTTCTATCCACATTCAGAAGGAAAATTGGTCTGTACGAGGAACAAGACTCTGGACATTTTCCCTTTTTGAGAATAAGTGAAATGTTGGCTTCTCTCAGCGTCTGAGGGAGTTGGTCATTTGAAAATGAGTGATTAAACATATCACGCAATGGCTCAAGGATCAGGCCATGGAAATCTTTATAGAATTCACTACAAAACCCTACAAAGCCTGACAAATCTCATTTTCTTTTCAGCGACATGTGTTAGGAGAGAGTCTAACGTTGATCTAATGACTGATATTTCCTTTAATAGGGCAGGAGTGGGCGTTTTAATGTAGTCCTTCTCTTTAGTTCCTAATTCACCCTCTAACATTTTTTGCTTTTCACGCTTTTTCCGTCTCTTAGTAGCTGTGTATGACATAATCAGACCCCTGGCATACGCTTCACAGGTCTCCCAAAGGAGTGAGGGGTTATCTGTTGATTGAGAGTTAATAGAGAAAAATGCTTTAAACTCACTAATGAAATATGATGTGAATGTATGTTCTTTAAGAATGGTTGTGTTCAACCTCCAATGTCTTGACCGATTGAATGCCCCGTTGAGTTTTATGTCCAGGATCACCTCAGCATGATCAGATATGACTATGCTTCCTATCCTAGCGGATAGAACAGACTGCAGAGACGTCCTGGGCACAAAAAAATAATCTATTCTAGTCTGACATCCATGAGGTGCAGAGAAAAAAGTGAACTCTCTGTTGGAGTGATGAAAACAAGCAGTTAAAATCTCCTCCAACCACTGCAGTGTCCGAGTTTAATTCTGAAAAGTCTAGAAAAACCTTAGTGAGGAAATCAGGGGGGTGAGCAGGGGGGAAGTAAATATTCATTATAGAAATGTTCTGCCCTTGTAAAGTACCATGAATTATAAGAAAGCGACCAAATGTATCTTTCACACAATTCAAGACCTTAAGTGGTAAGTTCTTTTTCACCAGACTTGCTACCCCTCTACTTCTGGATGTAAATGATGAGAAAAACACTTGACCAAACCCCCCTTGTTGTAATTTCAGGTGCTCATTATCATGCAAATGAGTTTCTTGCAACAGGGCAATATCAATATTTTCTTTTTTCAAAAAAGATAGTACCTTCTTCCTCTTAATGGGGTTATGGCTCCCTCTAATGTTCCATGTACATACATGCAGTCCGTTACCTGCCATTGTATCTTGACCATTCAATATCCAGGCTGGATCCCACTGTAAAAGTGGGGTGGTACCTTTTTCCATGTGTTGAACTCTCCTCTATCTCACCGAGCATAAACAAACGATATGAACCCTGAACTCGAACTATACTAAACCCAAAAATTAAACATGTAAAGATCCAAAAGGGGTTTTCCCGCTAGCTAACATGCAGGGGATTTCAACTCTCCAATGTAGACTCTTAAGTCTGCATCGCCGCTCCATAGCCTCATCCTTTATATGTATGGAAAAGAAAATCAATAGGAGAATATTGAGGCTCTTCCACCTAAAACCAAGCCTGGGCACCAATATGGATTCACACATATCTCAGCCTGAGCTATAGCGGCTATTACTTTAGCAAGAAAAATAATAAAGATACAAATATTACTGAGCCGGAGTACGTGAGGACTCACGTCACTGTTTCATGATCAGATTCAACCAAAAATAAAGTTATCCAATGCTGCTGAGGTGCAGCTTAAAAGTTATTTACCCGAGAGAGTCAATAAACGCAGCAGCCTCTTCAGGTGTGTAGAGCTTTTTAGGTGATCCGTTGACCATAATCTTCAATGTGGCCGGGTACAACAGTGCGTAGTCCATCTTCATTCTCCTGAGTCGAGCCTTCGCCTCATCAAACGCTTTGCGTCTTCGCACAACCGCAGTGGAATAATCATTGAAGAATGAGACCTTAGGACTTTTACGTTGACTACCATCAGAGCCGATGTTTCTAGCCGCGTCCATGACGCGCTGCTTGTCGGTGAAGTTGTGGAACTTTATAACCACCGGCCGTGGGCGCTGATTGGGACCGGGTATCGGTGCTTGAGAGCGATGGGCTCTGTCCAGCTTCACACGGCCAGCCTTAGTGTCCATTTGTAGGTAGCCAGGGATCCATTCCTCAAAGAATTCTACTGAACGTGTCCCTTCAGAATTTTCCGGGAGTCCCACAACACGAATATTGCATCTGCGTCCTCGATTATCCAAGTCGTCAATGTGCTCCGCCATTTCGCGCACCTGTTTCTCAAGTGCTTTTATCTTAGCGTCCATAGATGTAGTTGAAGTTTCCACTGCATCAATTCTTTCTTCCGCCTCAACAACACGTTCCACAACCCTCTGTAGTTCAGCTGAATGGCCTGCTATTGCTTCCAAGACCGTTCTTATCTTAGCATCGATCACTTTAGTAATGTTATCAGTCATCTTTTGAATCACCAGGTCCATTGTGCCTGTATCCGCAATGGTGCTAGCCTCGCTAACGTTAGCTAGCTCCTCATGCACATCCACAGGGGTGGTGGTTTTGGTCGACTTCTTAGTAGTTCTGTTGGGCATGTTGTCGGAGATTTTTGCGAAAAAGCCGTCAATACTCATTATATGGTAACTTATTTAGCCAATTCTACCACTTTTTCAAGCTAGGAGATTAATGTAAAAATATAAATTTACGAATGCCACGAGAGCTCGCTGAAACACCGTGTTCTCTCTACGGCGCCATTTTCATCCCCCTGAACTTCTACTTTTAAAAATCCACCTCTCTAAAAACAAGTCTCTCACCGTTGCCGCCTGCTATAGACCACCCTCTGCCCCCAGCTGTGCTCTGGACACCATATGTGAACTGATTGCCCCCCATCTATCTTCAGAGCTCGTGCTGCTAGGCGACCTAAACTTGCTTAACACCCCAGCCATCCTAAAATCTAAACTTGATGCCCTCAATCTCACACAAATTATCAATTAACCTACCAAGTACCTCCCCAAAGCCTTAAACACGGGCACCCTCATAGATATCATCCTAACCAACTTGCCCTCTAAATACACCTCTGCTCTCTTCAACCAAGGTCTCAGCGATCACTGCCTCATTGCCTGCATCCGTAATGGGTCAGAGGTCAAACGACCTCCACTCATCACTGTAAAACGCTCCCTGAAACACTTCAGCGAGCAGGCCTTTCTAATCGACCTGGCCGGGGTATCCTGGAAGGATATTGATCTCATCCCGTCAGTAGAGGATGCCTGGATATTTTTTTTAAATGCCTTCCTAACCATCTTAAATAAACATGCCCCATTCAAGAAATTTAGAACCAGGAACAGATATAGCCCTTGGTTCTCCCCAGACCTGACTGCCCTTAACCAACACAAAAACATCCTATGGCGTTCTGCATTAGCATCGAACAGCCCCCGTGATATGCAGCTGTTCAGCTAGACAATCTGGACCCTTTCTTTCTAAAATTATCTGCCGAAATTGTTGCCACCCCTATTACTAGCCTGTTCAACCTCTCTTTCGTGTCGTCTGAGATTCCCAAAGATTGGAAAGCAGCTGCGGTCATCCCAAACTGCCACAGACCTATGTCTATCCTACCATGCCTTTCTAAGGTCTTCGAAAGCCAAGTCAACAAACAGATTACCGACCATTTCGAATCTCACCATACCTTCTCTGCTATGCAATCTGGTTTCAGAGCTGGTCATGGGTGCACCTCAGCCACGCTCAAGGTCCTAAACGATATCTTAACCACCATCGATAAGAAACATTACTGTGCAGCCATATTCATTGATCTGGCCAAGGCTTTCGACTCTGTCAATCACCACATCCTCATCGGCAGACTCGACAGCCTTGGTTTCTCAAATGATTGCCTCGCCTGGTTCACCAACTACTTCTCTGATAGAGTTCAGTGTGTCAAATCGGAGGGTCTGCTGTCCGGACCTCTGGCAGTCTCTATGGGGGTGCCACAGGGTTAAATTCTTGGACGACTCTCTTCTCTGTATACATCAATGAGGTCACTCTTGCTGCTGGTGAGTCTCTGATCCACCTCTACGCAGACGACACCATTCTGTATACTTCTGGCCCTTCTTTGGACACTGTGTTAACAACCCTCCAGGCAAGCTTCAATGCCATACAACTCTCCTTCCGTGGCCTCCAATTGCTCTTAAATACAAGTAAAACTAAATGCATGCTCTTCAACCGAACGCTACCTGCACCTACCCGCCTGTCCAACATCACTACTCTGGACGGCTCTGACTTAGAATACGTGGACAACTACAAATACTTAGGTGTCTGGTTAAACTGTAAACTCTCCTTCCAGACCCATATCAAACATCTCCAATCCAAAGTTAAATCTAGAATTGGCTTCCTATTTCGCAACAAAGCATCCTTCACTCATGCTGCCAAACATACCCTTGTAAAACTGACCATCCTACCAATCCTTAACTTTGGCGATGTCATTTACAAAATAGCCTCCAATACCCTACTCAACAAATTGGATGCAGTCTATCACAGTGCAATCCGTTTTGTCACCAAAGCCCCATATACTACCCACCATTGCGACCTGTACGCTCTCGTTGGCTGGCCCTCGCTTCATACTCGTCGCCAAACCCACTGGCTCCATGTCATCTACAAGACCCTGCTAGGTAAAGTCCCCCCTTATCTCAGCTCGCTGGTCACCATAGCATCTCCCACCTGTAGCACACGCTCCAGCAGGTATATCTCTCTAGTCACCCCCAAAACCAATTCTTTCTTTGGCCGCCTCTCCTTCCAGTTCTCTGCTGCCAATGACTGGAACGAACTACAAAAATCTCTGAAACTGGAAACACTTATCTCCCTCACTAGCTTTAAGCACCAACTGTCAGAGCAGCTCACAGATTACTGCACCTGTACATAGCCCACCTATAATTTAGCCCAAACAACTACCTCTTTCCCTACTGTATTTAATTTATGTATTTATTTTGCTCCTTTGCACCCCATTATTTTTATTTCTACTTTGCACATTCTTCCACTGCAAATCTACCATTCCAGTGTTTTACTTGCTATATTGTATTTACTTTGCCACCATGGCCTTTTTTTGCCTTCACCTCCCTTATCTCACCTCATTTGCTCACATTGTATATATACTTATTTTTCTACTTTATTACTGACTGTATGTTTGTTTTACTCCATGTGTAACTCTGTGTCGTTGTATGTGTTGAACTGCTTTGCTTTAACTTGGCCAGGTCGCAATTGTAAATGAGAACTTGTTCTCAACTTGCCTACCTGGTTAAATAAAGGTGAAATAAAAAAATAAAAAAATAAAAAACAAACACAGACAATCATATTTCATCCCGACAGGCTCAGAAAACTCAGAAATAACGATATAATTCATGCCTTACCTTTGAAGATCTTCTCTTGTTGGCACTTCAATATGTCCCATAAACATCACAAATGGTCCTTTTGTTCGATTAATTCAGTCATTATATAAATGTCCATTTATTTGGTGCGTTTGATACAGAAAACACCGGTTCCAACTCGTGCAACATGACTACAAAATATCTCATAAGTTACCTGTAATCTTTGTCCAAACTTTCCTAATACAACTTTAGGTATTTTTTTACGTAAATAATCTATAAAACTTAAGACAGAATAAACTGCGTTCAATACCAGACGAAAACAAAGTGGAGTGTGCCTTCAGGTCACGCGCCTCTAACAAACAGTACACTTCACTCGACCCTCGTTCTGAACAGCAATACTGCTTCATTACACAAAGGAAAACATCAACCAATTTCTAAAGACTATTGACATCCAGTGGAAGCGATAGAAACTGCAAGCAAGTGCCTTAGAAATCTAGATCTCCATAGAAAACCCATTGAAAATAGAGTGACCTCAAAAAAATAAAATCCTGGTTGGTTTGTCCTCGGGGTTTCGCCTGCCAAATAGGTTCTGTTATACTCACAGACATCATTCAAACAGTTTTAGAAACTTCAGAGTGGTTTGTATCCAAATCTACTTATATGCATATCCTAGCTTCTGGGCCCGAGTAGCAGGCAGTTTACTTTGGGAACCCTTTTCATCTGGACGTGAAAATACCGCCCCCTAGCCTTAACAAAATGTGGAAAAAGTGAAGGGGTCTGAATACAACATCGATTGGACTAAATTGTTTTTGGTATCTTGATGGGTTTTTTTCACTGTATTAAACTATTCATATTGCGTAGTTGATCTGATGATGCTTAAATGTTTAAGTTGAAAAGGTGCTGAAATAGAGGAGGCAGTGTTCCTGTTGTCTTTGTGCTGACTTGCGTTAACTCTGTGGTTCTAAATCAGAAGTTGTTTAGGGTGTGTTTGTAAATTACCTCCAGTGTGTCAGCGTGTGCTTTTGTTCGTTCGTAAATTCAGAGGGTTATCAGATTGTCTGTTTGTAAGTTCAGAGCCTTTCGATCTCAGCGTGTTCCGCGCGAACACTGATCCGAGCGTTCTGACCTCTCAATGGCTGTCAAGCACCCAAGCTAACTGGCTAAAGCTGGCTAGCTTGCTAGCTACTCCCAGACACAAATGAGAGAACACCTCACTCTGACCCTTTTACTCACCCTAGCAGAGCTGGTTAGGCTATTTTCATCTTATCTAGAGTGTTAGTGATGGTAATTGTGCTGCTGGCAACAATTGAATTATGTTTTTTTTGGCGACGTTTACTGACACCGGTCATATTCAACGGATGTTGCGTGTTAGTAAACTCAAGTTATTCTGTGCTCTGGCACA
This sequence comes from Oncorhynchus mykiss, assembly GCF_057628025.1. Classification (NCBI taxonomy): domain Eukaryota; kingdom Metazoa; phylum Chordata; class Actinopteri; order Salmoniformes; family Salmonidae; genus Oncorhynchus; species Oncorhynchus mykiss. The sequence continues at coordinate 3,313,425 of NC_143049.1, forward strand.
CTCAGATGAGAGTGCTCTGAAAATGGAGTAGATAGCCAGAGTGAATTTACGAGCCCTTAGTAAACTGTTGAAAACATTAACTTGCTTGACCATGCTGTAGGTCATGTAGGCCTAACTGCTTGTTACATGCAATATTTGCTTTGTGGAATTCACGGGACAGAAGTTGTTCTCCGGTTTTGTGATGAATCAAACATATGTGTAGTTTTAAATTTATTCCATCACTGAGTGACTATTGTCTTTTTGTTGTCTCTGCCTTATTGTATATCATGGTGACGTATGAAGGAATGGGTTATTGAGAAAACAATGTAATTACCACATCATTGGTTTCAATATGTATTTTTTACTGGTTTGGTTTCCCCAGTTATTTTACCTCCGCACCCCCCCACTGATCAAGACTGGGTGAGCTCTATTCCTGGCAGGCTGATCAGATTCTATAGCAGCCTCAGAGGCTGCCTTGTAGGCTGTCTGCAAGGGGCCGTACATATGAAATAGCCTAGAAGGCAGCATCCTGATTTATCAACCTCTGAGGCTGCTATTGAATCTGACCAGCCTTCCAGGAATAGAGCTCACCCACTCGGGATTATATGCATCAGCCTATAAAGCTCTGACAGCTAATCTGCCTGCAAGGAGCTTAACCTATGAAACTGCCTACAAGGCAGCATCCTGACTTATTAGCCTCTGAGGTTGACATTGAATCTGATCAGCCTGTCAGGAATGGAGCTCACCCACTATAAATGTAAATATTATCCACAAAACATGTGTCTCTTGTAATTATACACATATCAGTTATGCAAGCTAACAACCAGCATTGATAACAAGCTACAGTCTACAGTACCAGTCAAAAGTTTGGACACACCTACTCGTTCATGGGTTTTTCTTTATTTTTACTACTTTCTACATGGTATAATAATAGTGAAAACATCAAAACTATGAAATAACACATATGGAATCATATTGTAACCAAAAAGTGTTAAACAAATCAAAATATATTTTAGATTCTTCAAAGTAGCCACCCTTTGCCTTGATGACAGCTTTGCGCACTCTTGGCATTCTCTCAACCAGCTTCATACGGTAGTCACTTGGAATGCATTTTATTTAACAGGTGTGTCTTGTTAAAAGTTCATTTGTGGAATGTATTTTCTTCTTAATGCATTTGAGCCAATCAGTTGTGTTGTGACAAGGTTGGGATGGTATACAGAAGATAGACCTATTTGTTAAAAGACCAAGTCCATATTATGGCAAGAACAGCTCAAATAAGCAAAGAGAAATGACAGTCCATCATTACTTTAAGACATGAAGGTCAGGCAATGTGGAACATTTTGAAAGTTTATTTAAGTGCAGTCGCAAAAACCCTCAAGCACCCTCAAACTGGCTTTCATGAGGCCACAGGAAGGGAAGACCCAGAGTTACCTCTGCTGCAGAGGATAAGTTCATTAGAGGTAACTGCACCTGAGATTGCAGCCCAAATAAATGCTTCAAAGTGTTCAAGTAACAGACACATCTCAACATCAACTGTTCAGAGGAGACTGCGTGAATCAAGCCATGGTCGAATTGCTGCAAAGAAACCACTACTAAAGGACACCAATAATAAGAAGAGACTTGCTTGGGCCAAGAAACACAAGCAATGGACATTAGACGGGCCTGATGAATCCAAATTTGCAATTTTTGGCTCCAACCGCCGTGACTTTCTGAGATGCAGAGTAGGTGAACGGATGACCTCCGCACATGTGGTTCCCACTGTGAAGCATGGAGGAGGAGGTGTGATGGTGTGGGGGTGATTTTCTGGTGACACTGTCTGTGATTTATTTAGAATTCAAGGAACACAACCATTATGGCTACCGCAGCATTCTGCAGCAATACGCCATCCCATCTGGTTAGTGGGACTATCATTTGTTTTTCAACAGGACAATGACCCAAAACACACCTCCAGGCTGTGTAAGGGCTATTTGACCAAGGAGTCTTGAAGGATTTCCCACATATACTGAGCACTTGTTAGCTGCTTTTCCTTCACTCTGCAGTCCAACTCATCCCAAACCATCTCAAATTGGGTTAAGGTTGGCTGATTGTGGAGGCCAGGTCATCCGATAAAGCACTCCATTACACTCCTTGGTCAAATAGCCCTTACACTGACTGGAGTTGTGTTTTGGGTCATTGTCCTGGTGAAAAAAAAATGATAGTTCCACTAAGTGCAAACCAGATGGGATGGCATATTGAGAACACGGGATGGCTGTAGGCTATAGCAGTTCAGACCCGTAAACATTCCATCTGCATCCTATCCTAGTCCTATATTATTCAAGCATGCCATTACAATGATGAAGATCAGGACACCTAAACATTACATTTAGGCTAACTGCTGAAAGCAAGGAAGCAATGAAGCAACAATAGAGAAAGAGGAGGTTGGCTAATACGCACGTCGCACAACATTTAGGAGAAACATTATGAAAGGTATACCTGCATCAGCCTACTAATCATAAAAATGTAAAATAGGCCCTTGTATCTTTGCAGGCCTCATGTCCTGCACCAGCATCACATGTTGTCACCCAGGTTCATGGTTTGAAAAAGGTGCGTAATTTCAGTCCATATAACACAGTATAATACAATACAGTACATACTAAAAAATATAAGCTTACTGGAGCTTGTTTCATTTACTTACCCAGGAGAGCATAGCTACATCTATGGGCTTTATGTTTTTCTGTTGTGCTAATGTGCGGTAGTCTATCATAGGTTATGCATTGGATAAAGGCACAATAATTTGGGGTTGGGCTCATAAAATTTCTGTCACGCCCTGGTCTTAGTATTCTGTGTTTTCTTTATTATTTTGGTTAGGACAGGGTGTGACATGGGTTTATTATGTGGTATGTTTTGTCTTGTTTTTTTTGTAGGTATTGGGATTGTGGCTTAGTGGGGTTTTCTAGTATAGTCTATGGCTGTCTGGAGTGGTTCTCAATCAGAGGCAGGTGTTTATCGTTGTCTCTGATTGGGAACCATATTTAGGCAGCCATATTCTTTGAGTGTTTGGTGGGTGATTGTTCCTGTCTCTGTGTTAGTTTGCACCAGTTTAGGCTGTTTTGGTTTTCACGTTACATTTATTGTTTTTGTATTGTTCGTGTTTCATCTTCATTAAAGATGTATCGAATTAACCACGCTCCATTTTGGTCCGATTCTCCTTCATCGGAAGAAAACCGTAACAATGTCTTTAATGTAGGGACCATAAAATGTATTTAATGTATGCTCCGGTAGCATCAGTTTTGCATTTTCATGCCGAACAAAGCTCTAATCATATCCAGACATATGCTTTAGAATGACACATCCGGTTTGGGCCGGAAATACCAGGTTAGCCAGGAGAAAATTGATTATTTGGAAAAATATTTAACACTAATCTGTAGCTTATTCTTCAGATGTTTAGGGATGCTGGTGAACCATGATTGCAGGCATAATAAAAGTGACACTGGACTAGCTCACTTGCCACAGTCTTTAGGTTGTCTAGGTTTCCATCCAATTGGCAACAGATTTATGAAAATATTCTAAAATCTGCATATAAACAATATGAACATTACAACGTTTTCTTTAGGGCAATTTGGCTCCAGACAACGTGACCAGGAAGATTTTACATTTACCAGACATTTGACAAATTTACCGGGCATCAATATGCATTCAGATCTGACTTGGCGCACAGTTCAGCTGCAGGAGATTTGAACACTAAATTCATCAAGGCATTGCATGCATACACCTATAGGCTTAGGTGTCTACTGTATTCTATAACACAACACATTTCTTACCTCCATTAAGACTTGGATCAACCAGCTATAAGAGGTCCTTGTGATGTCCCAAAGCAGATTATTTTAAATTGATTTCAAACTGATTTGGTCGCAGTTGTAAATGAGAACTTGTTCTCAACTAGCCTACCTGGTTAAAGAAAGGTGAAATAAACATGTACAAATGTTTGCATGCATGCACACATGGACCTGTGTGTCAAGATATTGAATGTATAACTTAATTTGCCCATTCTGGTTTTATTTCTCCTGAAAGAAGAGAAGCTGGTAGGCCTGAAACATTCTTCCTCACCTCAAGTTCAACTGGCGGAGTCAGTTGGAGCTCCGGTGCCCTCTGCCTTCATATCAGAGGCTTTTAGTAGCTACAGTTTAGTAATAGATACACCACAGGGTAATATCAAAGTAAGTCAAGCCAATGTTTATAGAGAATGTATGAGCAGGCTATTATATTGCGGCAAACTCAGCATTACAGTTGGAACTTAATTTGGCCAAAGAAAATTGCTAAACAGCAGCAATTGTCAACAAAGGCAAGTGCCTAGCATTCCCAACAGACCTACTTATAACCCATCTTAAACTAAATAAAGGAGCACACAATTAAAAAAAACAGATCTAATTTAGCCAATGAAAATGTTAACAGAATTAAACAAAATGGGTTTTGCATATTTAAAAAACTGGTTTTGATTTATAAATGTGCTTACAATAATAACAATTATATATAATAAAACAAATGATTAAAAATGTAAGTTCCAAAATGGCATCCTACCTGTTGCACAGCATCCTGCATTTGGCCATGCCACGGTGGTGGCAGTATCATGAATGTGCGCATGCATACATGAGACTTTTGAAGTAGCCTAATCAGATTAAAACATTGTGAATGGTTGTGTTTATCCCACATATAAACGGTAATACATTTTAAAAGTGAAATAATAAATATTTAGGCTATATTGAAGCGTTAGGTTCTAGGTGAGCGAAGAATAGCCACTCGGATTGGAGAGGAGGCAGGGTGCTCATTAAGCTTTCCTGAATAACTAGGCCTGCCGGGAGCATACTCTACAGTATGTGGCCACATTATTATAGGAGGACTTGGGAGAATGATGATCTGAAACAGACAGCGCATTCAGTGTCAGAAGTAAAAATACAGCCAGACTGACCTGCTACTGTGCCTTTCTAGACCTTATGAACTGTCAAGAGTAGACCCACAACTGATCCAAATATAATGAAACGTTCAAATCACAGGGCTTTTGCACCGTTATTCAAATGACATTTCCCCTGCAGCCTAGAGTAGAATTTTGTACTCACTTGAAAACAATAATGCCATTATTTGTTGCATTGTGGTGTTGTAGGCTACTATAGTCTAGGAAGGATACTCGTATTGTCCCTAAACACGATCAATAGAGGAGCTTTTTGAGCTGAGTGTTTCATGTCTTCAGTTTTTTTCATGCTGAATGATGCATCTGGCTTGTTCACTGCCTATCAGCTATTCCCATTTGTTCTTGTCTATTCATATAGAAAATGTATGCACCTTTAATGCTTTTATGTGTGGTATGATTGCTAGTTAGCCTATTGACAAACAATCCACCTGCAACTATTGTCACTATAAATGGTGGATAGAGGGCAGGATAGACCGTTATACTATACTGACCTGTGGTATAGTAACATGTACCAATACGGAAAGGCTTAGTGCATAAGGGAAGTACCAAAACAGATTGGCCTCTAAACCTTCAAGCTGCATATTGGACCCCATTCCAACTAAACTACTGAAAGAGCTGCTTCCTGTGCTTGGCCCTCCTATGTTGAACATAATAAACGGCTCTCTATCCACCGGATGTGTACCAAACTCACTAAAAGTGGCAGTAATAAAGCCTCTCTTGAAAAAGCCAAACCTTGACCCAGAAAATATAAAAAACTATCGGCCTATATCGAATCTTCCATTCCTCTCAAAAAAATTTGAAAAGGCGAAATACTTCAGTCTGGTTTTAGACCCCATCATAGCACTGAGACTGCACTTGTGAAGGTGGTAAATGACCTTTTAATGGCATCAGACCGAGGCTCTGCATCTGTCCTCGTGCTCCTAGACCTTAGTGCTGCTTTTGATACCATCAATCACCACATTCTTTTGGAGAGATTGGAAACCCAAATTGGTCTACATGGACAAGTTCTGGCCTGGTTTAGATCTTATCTGTCGGAAAGATATCAGTTTGTCTCTGTGAATGGTTTGTCCTCTGACAAATCAACTGAATATTTCGGTGTTCCTCAAGGTTCCGTTTTAGGACCACTATTGTTTTTACTATATATTTTACCTCTTGGGGATGTCATTCGAAAACATAATGTTAACTTTCACTGCTATGCGGATGACACACAGCTGTACATTTCAATGAAACATGGTGAAGCCCCAAAATTGCCCTCGCTAGAAGCATGTGTTTCAGACATAAGGAAGTGGATGGCTGCAAACTTTCTACTTTTAAACTCGGACAAAACAGAGATGCTTGTTCTAGGTCCCAAGAAACAAAGAGATCTTCTGTTGAATCTGACAATTAATCTTGATGGTTGTACAGTCGTCTCAAATAAAACTGTGAAGGACCTCTGCGTTACTCTGGACCCTGATCTCTCTTTTGAAGAACATATCAAGACCATTTCAAGGACAGCTTTTTTGCATCTACGTAACATTGCAAAAATCAAACTTTCTGTCCAACAATTATGCTCTCGAGCGCCAGAGAGGGGGAGCGGGAGCAGGCATGACAGTACCCACCCTCTAGGGGCGCCACCCAGCGTCCCACCTGGGCGAGCCTGTCGGACCGGGCCGAGGCGTGGGAGCCCGACGTGCCGGTTGAGACATGACGTGGGATGGGAGCCTGACGAGCCGGCTGAGACATGACGTGGGATGGCCTGATGAGCCGGCTGAGGCGTGGGAGCCCGACAAGCCGGCTGAGACATGATGTAGGATGGGAGCCTGATGAGCCGGCTGAGACGTGGGATGGCCTGATGAGCCGGCTGAGGCGTGGGAGTCTGACGTGGCGGCTGAGACATGACGTGGGATGGGAGCCTGACGAGCCGGCTGAGACATGATGTAGGATGGGAGCCTGATGAGCCGGCTGAGACATGACGCGGGATGGCCTGATGAGCCAGCTAAGGCATGAAAGCCCGAAGAGCCAGCTGAGGTTCCTTCGGCAGCGGCACCCGGACCCGACGTCACCAACCCAAGAAAAAAACTCCCTGATGCTTCCAATATTGGTGTCTGCATTCTGTGAGGACAGATTCTGGGAGACGAGAAGCAAGTAAAGGGAGTGAACATTAAATAAATAACCGACATAAAACAAACAAGACCAGCGTCTGGACAGGGGGAACACAACGACAATAACGCAGACACATGGAAGAAACTGAGGAAGTGACATATATAGGGGAGGTAATCAATAAAGTAATAGAGTCCAGGTGAGTTCCATGAAGCGCTGATGCGCGTAACGATGGTGACAGGTGTGCGTAATGATGGGCAGCATGGCGCCCTCGAGAGCCAGAGAGGGGGAGCGAGAGCAGACGTGACAGTTGTGCAATCATTTGGGACATGTATCCTCTTTGAATTATTATGGAATTCAGACCATACATAACAGTTTAAACCTGGAGCCTAGCACACGGTTCATGATGACAGGACCGTTGTCATCACAGTTCCATGATTAGTGAGGGTTATTAAGGTAGTTCGTCGCCGGAGGAACCGGACCATGGATCATCGCCGGGGACTCTGGGCCGTGGATTGTCGCCAGAGGAACCCGGGCCGTGGGATCGTCGCCGGAGGAACCGGACTGTGGATCGTCGCCAGAGGCTCCGGACCGTGGATCAGCTCCGGGCCGTAGATCGTCACCGGGGACTCCGGACCAGGAACCCTCGCAGGAGGCTCCGGACCAGGAACCCTCGCAGGAGGCTCCGGACCGGGAACCCTCGCAGGAGGCTCCGGACCGGGAACCCTCGCTGGAGGCCTCGGACCGGGAACCCTCGCAGGAGGCTCCAGACCATGGATCATCGCTGGAGGCTCCGGGCCTTGGATCATCGCTGGAGGACACGGACCGTGGATCATTGCCAGAGGCTCCGGACCGTGGATCAGCTCCGGGCCGTAGATCGTCACCGGGGACTCCGGACCAGGAACCCTCGCTGGAGGCTCCGGACCAGAAACCCTCGCAAGAGGCTCCGGACCATGGATCATCGCTGGAGGCTCCGGGCCATGGATCATCTCTGGAGGCTCCGGGCCATGGATCATCACTTGAGGCTCCCGACTGGGAACCGTCGCTGGAGGCTCCCGGGTGGGAACCGTCGCTGGAGGCTCCCGGATGGGAACCGTCGCAGGAGGCTCTGGACTGCAGACCATCGCTGGAGGCTCTGGACTGCAGACCGTCGCTGAAGGCCTGGTGCGTGGAGCTGGCACAGGGCATACCAGGCTGGCGAGACGCCCTGGAGGCCGGGTGCGTGGAGCCGGTACAGGATGTACTGGGCTGGGGAGACGCACAGGAGGCCTGGAGCGTGGAGTCGGCACAGGACGTACCTGGGCTGGGGAGATGCACAGGAGGCCTGGAGCGTGGAGGGGCACAGGACGTACTGGGCTGTGGAGGCGCACTGGAGGTCTGGAGCGTAGAGCTGGCACAACGTGTCCTGGACAGATGACAACGTACTGGAGGCGTACTGGAGACCTGGTGCGTGGAGCCGGCACAGTCTTCACAAAGATGGCTAGCACGCTCCTCAGGACAAGTACGGAGAGCTGACTCGGGTGGCATTAAACTGAGGACACGGTCCTGAGGGCGAATGTCGTACCTCATGCACCAACACAACAGCTCTCTCATAACTCTCTCCTCCAATTTCCCCATCAACTCACTGACTGTCTTTGATTCACTCCCTTCACTCCCCTCCAAGTTCACCTTCCTCTCCCAGACTGGCTCTGGTTCACACCTCGGCTCCACCGACCACCCTGTGTGCCCCTCCACCAAAAATGTTGAGGCTGCTTCTTGGGCCTATGCCGTGGCCGCGAACCCCGGTGTTGTCGCTGACCTTCCTTCGCTGCTTCAGCCTGCTTCCATGGCAGGCTTTCGCCTCCTGCCATTACTTCCTTCCAAGTCCAGGATGCCCTTAACTTCCAGATCTCCTCCCAAGCCCAGGATACCTGCTCCTCCTGGGCACGCTGCTTGGTCCTGGAGTGGTGGGATCTTCTGTCACGATCGTTTGTAGAAGGCGCAGTGTGCGCAGAGTTCCACATGTTTATTAATTAATGAAACAATACAAAACAAACTAAACGTGAAGTCAAATGCAGTGCTCACAGGCAACTACACACAAACAAGATCCCACAACAAACAGGTGGGAAAAGGCTGCCTAAATAGGATCCCGAATCAGAAGACAACGATAGACAGCTGCCTCTGATTAGGAACCTTACCATGCCAACATAGAAAAAACAAAACTAGAATGCCAACCCTAGTCACACTCCGACCTAACTCAAAATAGAGAATAAAAGATCTCTAAGGTCAGGGCGTGACATCAAGGCAATTAACCCACTGTTCCAAGGCCATCATTGGAAATAAGAATTTGTTCTTAACTGACTATTTATATCAACCACTGAGAAGTGTGCATGAAAGGTGTGATTGGGTGCTGGTAGGTCAACATTTAATTCAGATCTCTATGTTCCATATCAATTACCCTTCTATTTCTCTGCTACTATAGACTGAGTGTACAAACCATGAAGAACACCTTCCAAATATTAAGTTGCAAACACCCCCACCCCACCCATAATTTGGAAGGTGTTCTTCATGTTTTTTACATTCAGTGTATAGTAGCAGAGAAATGGAAGGGTAAGTGATATTGAGCAGAGAGATCTGAATTAAATGTTTACCTACCAGCAGTCACAGTATAGCATCACCCACTTACCCCAAGGCGGTTCAACTTACCCTTCTTTATGCTCAATTTACCCCATACGTAAGTTGTGCCAAGAGACCACTTATTTTGGACAAGCTATGTTTTCAAAACTGTTATGTTTACATGAGTTCTGATTATTTTCAGGGATACACTTCCTGTAAAAAATGTATACTGAACAAAAATATGGAACATGCAACAATTTCAACGATTTTACTGAGTTCATATAAAGAAATCAGTTGATTTAAATAACGATCCCACAGGTGAAGAAGCCAGATGTGGAAGTCCGGGGCTGGAATGGTTACATGTGCTGCCAAAACTGCACATTTTAGAGTGGCCTTTAATACCCAGCACAAGGTTCACCTGTGTAATGATCATGCTGTTTAATCAGCTTCTTGATAAACCACATATGTCAGGTGGATTAATTATTTTGGCAAAGGAGAAATGCATACGAGGAAAATAAAAAATTGTGTGCACAAAATTTGAGAGAAATAAGCTTTTTTTGTGTGTTGGTCCCATGTTTCAGCTCATGGAACATGGGACCAACACTTTACATGTTGCGTTTATATTTTACCGGCATCGCTCCTCCGCGGGGGGAGGAGGGAGGGAGATAGGGAGAGAGAGAGAGAGAGAGCGAGAGTGAACTGCGACAGGGATTTCGGCGTTCCTCGGTGGTGGGTTCAGTGAGTGAGTCATCGCTGGGGATTTAACCCCTTGTCTCCTGAGAGGGACTGATATAATAGGATATAATACGTCAACACCCTTGTTGTTCTTGTAATCCCATTAGTGCAAATCATTGCAATGGATGTCAATAAACAAGCTAATTAGTTGCTGAGTAAATGTGTGCCTCATTAGCAAATACAAGATTTGCAATCTGAATGGTGTGGTAAATGAAGCCACACAATTAAATGCTATACGAAGTGTTGTCAAATTGATAGTTATTGGCCTTCACAAAGCTAATTGGTACAAGCATTTTCCCAAAAATAGCCCACCACTTTTTCAATGGGAATTATGAATAGGGCTTAGATAAGAATTGATACAGCTAGAAACAGACAACATCCATATATATTTTTAGCACATTAGCAGTCTTAGCATGCCATATCATAAGCCTAAATACTGTATAATTATGGATTTCCAAAGACTGGTTATTGCGTGCGTGCTGCTGTGATGACGCGCGGATCAGGTGTTGCTTCATATATCGCTGGGAGCTGTCCTGGTGCTGAAAACAGAACCGCTCGTCCTAAGACTGGGAGGAGATGCTATACACGTTCACTACTGCGGTCTGAGCATCTTGCCAAAGGTAAAAATTCATGCGTATGATTTGTAGCATGTCTCAAACAAAGATGTTTTGTAGGTTCATGTGTGGGCTTTCTAGCATTCCATGTTTTGATTTTGACTCTCCTCATCTCTCCTCCTCAAGTTCTCATCTCTTATCAGATCTCGGCAATCACTTGGAATTTATTTGAATAAGTGATAGCTGTGTGTTGTTGTGATGAATGTCAAATAGTCTATTCATGTATTTTGTCACTGGGCAAAATTGCGATGTGAAGTAATTTTGATTCTATCCCTCGCGAAATTGGTTTATTAATATGAGTTTTAATAGAGATTACGGTTTGGAGAAAGGCAGCCACAAGCTAAAGGTTGCCCTGACAACGGCCAGTGACTCATCCTGTGATGTAGGCTATAGTCATTTAAAATAGAATGATTCGCAAATATAGCGCACTTCTCCAACTTTGTATAATTTGTGCATTGAATAAATAGTCTATGGGTTATCAATGAACTGAGATTCTGCTCAAACATTGGGGACATTTAATTAAAATGCAGTCCATAGGGGGGTTTTCAGATGTTGAATTAATTACTAAACTTCATTTTTAAGCCCATGTTTTATCATCATTACTTATAAAAAGATCTGTCAGTGTATTTTGGTATTTTGCGGAGGGGGCACACCCTCCCTAGTAAGTGGTTCCTTCCAAGGTGCACCATGGAGCAAAGATATGCAAGACAGGATGCTAGATACTCTAGTGCATACAGACAGTATCATCAGTGGAGGAGCGTTTGATTTGATTTTAGCTGCCGGTGATGGGCAGGACTTGCAGGATGTATGTTTGTAAATTCATTTGATCAAGCTATGCAGTCTATTTATTCCTTATTGATGAATAAATAAAAACTCTGTTTTGTTGTTTCTTTGTAATACCAGCCACCTAGCAATTTTATGAAGTTGGCTTTAGCTAGCCAGCTAGATAGGTTCCCAATCTCCCAACCTCATAACTAGCTACCAAGCCATTTCAAACTATCAATCAAGTAAAAATAGCTAGTCTAAGTACAGATAACTGCCCAAATAAAGGAAACACCAACATAAAGTGCCACCAGAACAGCTTCAATGTGCCTTGGCATAGATTCAACATGTATCTGGAAATCAATTGGAGGGACACGACACCATTCTTCTGAGAAATTCCATAATTTGGTGTTCTGTTGATGTGGCTGAAAACGCCATCTCAGGTGCTACTCCAGAATCCCATAAGTGAGATCAGGTGACTGACTGACTGACTGACTGACTGACTGACTGACTGACTTTAAACCCCCTATGCTCCTTTGAGACCACTCTTTCAAATTCACAGAGATCTCTTCTTCTAGCCATGGTAGCCAAAATAATGAGCAAATTTTATACATGACCCTACTAAGCATGATGTAATGTTAATTGCTTAATTAACTCAGGAACCACACTTGTGTGGAAGCACCTGCTTTCAATACACTTGTTTTCCCCTCATACACTCAAGTGTTTCCTTTATTTTGACAGTTATCTGTATCTTAGCTAGCATGCCTTCTGGCAAGGCTGCTAAACTTCAGAAAACACAAAAAAATGCTTTAATTCGTGGGCTGTGATACAATATACAAGTGTGGTAGTTGTACTAAACTCCTAAAGCATAACAGTTCTTAACTGGACTGCAGTGGGCTAAATCAGGGTCTTAAACAAATCTACTTTGAAACAAAAGTATACACCTCACACACATGGTTATGGGCTTACAAAAAAGAAGACACCTGTACCATGTCATATATAGGGTTGAAATGTATTCCATTTTGAGTTTGCTTCCCAATATTACACTTTATATACATCACAGAAGACTGAAATATAACAAAACCGTTTAATATAAAAACACTGGATTTTCGGCGGGTTTTTAATTATGAAATTATGAAAAATTATGAAAAAAATGAATGACATTCCACCCTAGGTAATTTGACTGCAGGAAAGGGCTACAGAATCAATGTGCATCATTTATTAAAATGATAATTGAACAGGTAAAGAGGCCTGCTTAGATAACCTATGCAGAAAAATAATGATTATGGCTCTAGATTGCAGGAAAGAGCTGTTTCAGGTGTTGAAAAATGTTAAATTCTCCAACCCCCCCATCTTCAAATACTTTGTGCCCCCTCTAAAATAATGGGTGCCTGACGCCCCTGTGTTCAGGCATATCATTGTATTGAACTCATCCCTTTGTCTCTCTCTCTCTCTAGGCTGCAATAAGATGCTGTCACTCTTTAAACTATCCACAGGAAAAGCTGTTGTTCTCGCTTTCCTCCTCCTCCATGCATTCTCTGTGCAGGGCGCGTCCCGCCCTCGCCACCACAGGCTCAGAGGCGGGGAGGCCGAAGAACTGCAACCCGCCGTCTACCCGCCCAGCTCCGACATGATCAAAGCCCTGGAGTACATCGAGAGCCTGAAACAGCGGACAGACGGGGGCCAAGAGAGAGAGGAGCCAACAAAAGACTATGATGAGGTCGAGAAGTTCCGCATCCTCCTGCAGCTCACCTCTCTCCAGGGTGAAGGCACACCCGAAAGGCAGTCCTCCCCGCCGGCCCAGAGGCAGCAGGACATCCCGGCTGAGCAGTTGGTGAGAGCCTTGCTCAGGACCCTCCAGGAACAGCTCGCTAGTCCCCCCAGACCCGCCCTTGTGGTGCCGGGGAATGACCGCCGCGTGCACAGGCACCCCTCAGCAAACACAGGCAGCCCCGTGAACACGCCTGCCTACAGTGGCTTCCCGAGGCCGCACAAGAAGTACCCGCTGATGTTCGAGGACGAGGAAGATAGAGACAGCCCCAAGCGCGCCACAGAGGACCTGAAGGAAAAATACACCCCTCAGAGCCTCAACAACCTGCGATCCATCTTCAAAGAGCTGGGGAAACCATCCACCTCCAACAACCAGAAGCGCCAAATCTTTGACGATGATGACGATTTATTCAGTCCAAGGAACCTGGCCTACGAGGATGTGGCGGGTGGGGAGGAGTGGATTCCTGTAGAGGAGAATGTCGAGACTGAGGAGGTGGTGAACAGGAGCCACGAGGAGTTCGACAGGGCTCTGCAGCAGAACTATGACAAGGAGGAGGAAGAGAAGGATGACGGAATGCAGATGCAGCGCAGAGCAGGCCAGAATAAAGAGGACCCAGAGGAAGATACTAAACCAGTAGATTATTACCTGTTGAAGATGCTGGGAATGAGCGAACATGAGACAGCCAAGAGGCAAACCGGAGAGCAAAAAAAGAGACTAATCCGTCACCCCATGGTGGACCCCCGGGCCCTGAACGAGCTGTTAAAGATCTCCCTCAAACTCCACATCCCCCCTGAGGATCTTATTGACATGCTGATCACGGAGGAAATCAGAAAACTAGACCATCACCCACAAGCCATCCCCCGCTACAGGACCAGCAGCAACCCGAAGATCAGATACTACAGCCGGAGACTGCCAGTCAAAAATGCTCCTGAAGACATGGACGAGGAAGACTTCCTGAATATCGTAGAAATGGAAACCATCAGTAACGACTATCCTGTGAGTCGGCGGCCGCTCAAGAGTGCCCCTTCCCCTCCCAGAGTTTCAGCACCACTCGCCCCGGCGAGAGTTTTAGCACCAGCACCAGCGCCGCCTCCCGCGGCTGCTCCAAAAGTCCCATCCTCATCCGGCCGAAGGGAAAACTTATTTATGTCGGAGCTCAACAAGATGCCTTTTAAGAGAGAATCTGACAACGATGAGGCGGACGAAGATGAGATGATGGCATTTCTGGCGGCCAAAATATTAACTAAGTACCCCAGCACGATCAGCAAACGCAACACCCAATCTCAGGCGAACGGACAGTTTCCTTACGAGCTATACGAACAAGCCATGAAAGATTACTTTGACCAAGCGGACACAATGACAAAGAGAGATTCAGAGGGTAATGAGGTAGTGGAGCCCGCGGAGATGCAGGTGAAAGATCAGGTTCCACAGGAGACCGCAGCTCCAGAGACGGAGGAGGAAAAGGAGCATCAAGGAAAACCGGTTGCTGGAATGTAGGCTACGCCGTGAAGACAAGTGACTTAAGACATCCTCTACTAAATAAATGATGTTTATGCTATCAATAACCATTCTGCTAGTTTACATAAAATGTGTATATATAGTAAAGGAAATCATATTATATATATATATATAACGTATATAAGTGTTCTGGGCTGGAGGCAGTGTGTGTGTCGTGTATATATCTGGGTTTGTGAGTTCCCAATCTTGTAACATTGTGAAAATGTCATTCCCTGATATAGGCTAGAGATTAAGATGTCACCATCCGGCCTTCCAACCCCCTGATGCTGCAAGCGCTGTAATTGTTGGACTCTTTGGGTTGTTGTGGTATATATATGCTAATTTCTAAACCATTTTGTACATGTTCAATAATGTGTGACAAGTTGGAGACTAATAAAGCATTAGCGGTATTATTTTCTTCTTGCTGCGTTCTGTTGTCTTTTTATAATACACTGATCACTAGACCTACATTGATACAGTGATGATTAGATATATAGTTGAAGTCAGAAGTTTACATACACCTCAACCAAATACATTTAAACTCAGTATTTCACAATTCCTGACATTTAATCCTAGTAAAAATTCCGTTTTAGGTCAGTTAGGATCACCACTTTATTTTACGAATGTGAAACGTCAGAATAGTAGAGAGAATGATTTATTTCAGCTTTTATTTATTTCATCACATTCCCAGTGGGTCAGAAGTTCACACACTCAATTAGTATTTGGTAGCATTGCATTAAATTGTTTAACTTGGGTCAAACATTTCAGGTAGCCTTCCACAAGTTTCCCACAATAAGTCTGGTGAATTTTGTCCCATTCCTCCTGACAGAGCTGGTGTAACGGAGTCAGGTTTGTAGGCCTCCTTGCTTGCACACGCCTTTTCAGTTCAGTTCAGCGGTATGACGGCTGCGTGGTCACATGGTGTTTATACAGAACAACGTGGTACCTTCAGGCATTTGGAAATTGCTCCTAAGGATGAACCAGACTTGTGGAGGTCTACCATTTTTTTCCCCGAGGTCTTGGCTGATTTCTTTTGATTTTCCCATGATGTCAAGCAAAGAGGCACTGCGTTTGAAGGTAGGCCTTGAAATATATCCACAGGTACACCTCCAATTGACTCAAATTATGTCGATTAGCCTATCAGAAGCTTCTAAAGCCATGACATAATTTTCCAAGCTGTTTAAAGGCACAGTCCACTTAGTGTATGTAAACTTCTGACCCACTGGAATTGTGATAGATTATTTCACTTAAAATTCAGTGTGTCTGTAAACAATTGTTGGAAAAATAACGTGTGTCATGCACAAAGTAGAACCGACTTGCCAAAACTATAGTTTAACAATAAATTTGTTGAATGGTCGTTAAAACTCGTTTTTCAACTCCAACCTAAGTGTATGTAACCTTCCGACTTAAAACTATATATGGATTCCACAAGCTCATGTTCTTTTTATGCTTCTCTTCCTTCTAGAGCAAGCTTGGACCTAAATAATGTTGAAGCAGAATTAGATGTACGATTAAAGTGTCAGCGGCAGCTTATAAATGAAAAATCTACAGATAAATGTGCTTGGTTTATCAATGCTCATCGTGCACTTAAGTGAAATAATGACAAACATTAAATAGTCTAGCCGATAACAGAAATACAAATCCCCAGAAGATTCAAGTATCAAAATGCACTTTTATTCCAACGTCGTCAACATTCAAAATCAATAATTAGTTTTATAAAAAACAAACCGTAACATTCACCCAGATAAATAATTCCCTTTCCAAAAAGGCTAGTCCCAACCAAGATTATACAAAACAAGGCTAGTCTACAAGATGCATTTAAAACGCAACATCAAATACATATTCTAAAGAGGCACTTCTTCAATGTTCATATAATCTTACATGCACAACATGTCATTGAAGAAATCAAGAATTGATTCAAAAGCACTTCGTGGTGATATATTAGGATTGTTATAACCCTAGTTTTCAGTAACTACTTCAAGGATCCAGGGGGATGGGTGATCATATCAATAATAACAGCTAAAGTCTCGTCCTTATCTTACGAGGAAAAATAAAGCCGTATTTAGAACACAACAATCGAGGATAAAACATCCTGCCCACCTCAGCAGACAAATTCCGTCATAGAAATAGAATTCTGGAACTCGTAATTCCATGGATTCTGTACAGTAGGAAGACTTCCAGTTCTGGAATGGTCCTGTATTCCACATTCCTTCTTGTGTGTGTAGATCCCCGGTTCCAGTATTAGAACGCAGGCTTGCTCATGTATTCCTCCATGGTCTGGAGAGGAGAGATGGACAAATTCATTGTGTGATATCCATATCAACAAGCCTTGTTTTAATGTCATGAATATTCCGTCACACCTACATAACATCTTTGTATGTAGCTCACATCCATTAAGACATAAGCATAGAACGTTTACACACGGCACTATGCTACTAATAGAATCACAATCATTAGCCTCTAACCTTTGTCCAAATTCAAGGCCATCCAAGCTCCAGATCATAATCACTGTTGTCAATCTCAGCCTAAAGCAATGATGATGAAGGTGATGAAGAATCAAATGAGTGATGATGCAACTGTTCAGATAGCATGCAATAGAGACTAGGATCAATATGTTAGTTGTATTTCCTAAGCAAGCAGATAGTGAAACTAGGGATGGGCGTGAGTACTCGATTCAAGGTTTGTATTTGTTTGTTAATAGTCAAATAAAAGTTCAACACTTACAATGCAACTATTTAGCAGGTGGAATTTATAAGCGCTGACAAAATGTCAAATTCTAAGATTAACTTATTGTTTGTTGACTATGTCAAGTGCGGGTAAAATAATGTTACATTGGAACGACCAATAGCATACCGCAAACTTCTTCTTCTTCCCCATTTCACAATAACATGCCGAATACGAGTTTTCAAATGCCCATCCCTAAGTAAAAACCAAAAAGGGCCATGCAGAGTGTCGCTTAGTGCCTATAGCGCCACACAGAGGCTGCATGGATAGTACAGAGAGTAGACAGCTCCTGCCAAAGCAGACCTACAGCAACGAGAGAGCCAGAAGAATCTAAATTGGTTCAGTCTCTCATGACAGACAGAATGAGGATAATAGGGCCATAAGTAAACCAGTTAATATGGGTCATGTAGGGGAGCCTATTAGCTATGAGACAGGAGAAGAGAGCTCATCAGGAGTCAGTCAACAGCACTGCACAGTCAATCCATGAGACATTAACACCATTTTCACAGTCCACTTTCATCGGGTTTTTACTAAGGAATTATAGGGTAAAATAGGTACTTTTCAGTACCCACTTTAAAGAATTCATTAAAATTGGTAACTACTTGTTACTAAATGGTGCATTCAATCCTAAATAAACATTATGTTAATTATTATGTAACTATAATAATTGTACCAGGTAAATCATATGTAGAAAAACAGGTCAATATCAGACCGTAAGATAAAGCATTTACAATGTTGCTTCTAGACACTGATCTAAGGTCAGTTTTTGCAATTCTCCCCCAAATAGTCTCAGTTAAGATTGGAAGTGGAAAACACTGATCCTAGATCTGTGTCATGGGCAACATCTACCTTGAGCACGGTCTCTCACTCACCTCCTGTAGCATGTCTGAGGCCTCGATGGAGCGGGATACGACCTGTTTGGACGTCTCCTGTACCTCTCCCCCCAACAGAAACTCATCCAGGATGAAGTAAGCCTTTTCAAAGTTAAATATTATGTCCAGCTCACATACCTTGGGAGAGGATGAAAAAAATTACCCAAGGTTCAAGAAGTAGAGTCCAGTCTAGCACAAATCAGTTTACGGTGTTAAATACATACTATGCAGGCAATGCAATTTGTTGAAAAATATAAATAGGGGGAGGAAATTGGAGGGGGGAGAGAGAGAGAGAGATCAACACAAATAGAGTGCTGTGTGAGAGAATCATACATTGCCAAAGTACTTGTCCAGCAGCTCCACATAGCGATGCAGCACCTCCAGGGCTAGCAGCTCATTCTCCTCAGCATCCAGACCACAGCAGAAATACAGACTGGCATACCTACCGTACCGAGAGAGAGAAAGCGGTAGAGAGAGTGAGAGAGAGAGAGGGAGGGTGAGCGAGAGAGGAATAACAGAGTAATACAGTTAGAGTTCAGATTATTGAATATGAAGAAGGAAGCCACTTTAGTCTTCTGATAAGCAACCTTAGGAGAGGAGAGCACACCGCTTGCTATTCATCTCCCCTCCCCCTCCCTCCTGTACACTACCCTTCTCACTTCTTGTAGACGATCTTCAGGTCTTTCCAGTGCAGGAAGTTGCAGGAGCGTGGTTTCCGTCCCAACACCATGGTGGTCATGTCCCTGACGATCTTCTTCTTCTCTCGCTCAGGGATGGGCGTGAACCACTTCTGGAGGCGGAGCTTGCCTTGGCGACTGAAGAGCAGCAGGAAATGCATCTACAGGAAAAGATGCACCACAAGGTTAGTAATATAACAATAACGTATGCCATTTAGCAGACGCTTCTATCCAAAGAGACCTACAGTCATGCTTGCATACATTTTACGTATGGGTGGCCCAGGGAATCAAACCCACAATCCTGGCATTGCAAACACCATGCT
The DNA here is from genome assembly GCF_057628025.1 of Oncorhynchus mykiss. Lineage (NCBI taxonomy): Eukaryota > Metazoa > Chordata > Actinopteri > Salmoniformes > Salmonidae > Oncorhynchus > Oncorhynchus mykiss. The sequence continues at coordinate 3,332,998 of NC_143049.1, forward strand.
CTACCAACTGAGGAGAAAGAGAAATATAGGCCAGGAAGGAGAAATATAGGCCAGGAAGGATGCTGGGTTCCAATATTTTGAGAATGCATCCTTCCTTCAAGTAAACACTGACAATTCAGCAATAACAGCATGCAGTACATCAACCCTGTCATGTCAGATAGTGGTTATCAATGAGTAGTGCCAGACTGAATCAGTGTTTATTTCAAAGAATATGTATAAAAGTATTCAACTGAAAATCACACACACACAGTGAGTCACTGAATGACGCCTGACTCAAGCTGTATACAAGGCCCCCTGTATTAACTCTCTTCCCTGGAGCCCTATCAGCACCATGCATAGACCTTTGGTAGTGCTGCCCCCCCTTCTTCAATTCTATTCATACTTTCTTACTGCTCCTGTAGCCAAATTCTGTTTTATCATGGGCCTTAATTTTCTGCAAAAACACAGTCATCACACATTGTAGGCTAAGCAAGCTAAAACCAAAGATAAAAGGGAATTAGTGAAGTATCTTTGCTAGAAATACTAATGGGGTGTGCTATATCACCTGATCATCTCTAATGTAGGCTAGATGAATCAGCTAGGATATTCGGTCAAATATCCTAGCTAATATCCTGTCCCTGACCGGGAGACAACACATGCTAGCAATCCAAAGTAACCTACTACTGGCAGTATTCATTTCAAACTCACCGCTCGTTGCCGGTGGACAGTTCGCGCATGTGACGAAGACGAGTGCAGCAACGCACTGCCTCACTCGCGGTGGCTAAAGGACTTTTTCCCAAGAATCACAAGTTTGAGAAATTATCTAGTTTGATAGGCAATTTGTTGCATTTAAAAGCTACAAGTGAGAAGAGACCAAAAATAAAATAAGATCAGTAAAAAAATAAAAAGCACCAAATAAAAGGCCTTTGTTTTTTTTGTTTTTTTTACAAAGGAGGGCAAAAGGGCACCCCAAGGGCTGAGGCAGTCCAGTGAAGATGTTAATTTACTAACCTAACAAGACAAAGGGAAGAGAAATTGAGAAAAAGGCAGAAAGAGAAAGAGGGGGAGGGATAAAAGGTACCTCAACCTGAGATGACAGAAAAAGAGAGGGGGGGGGGGGTGGAGGTAAGCAGTGCTAGAGGCATCACTACAGACCCTGGTTTGATCCTGGGCTGTATCACAACCGTTCATGATCGGGAGTTCCATAGGGCGGCGCACAATTGGCCCAGCGTCATCCGGAATAGGGGAAGGTCATTGTAAAATAAGAATTTCTTCTTGAAACTGACTTTCCTAGTTAAATAAAAACATTTAAAAAAGTAAGCAGATAGACCCAACCTCTTTTGTTTGATGCTATGGCGTTGTTTCCCAAAAGAGTTGAGGAGATGTATTCGTACTGTTTAGAGAGTACATTTCCTTGTTTTGTTCAGCTAGATGTCCAACATGATCTTTGTTTTAGGACCTGAGTGACTAGGGCAAAAGGCTCTCTGGTTTCATTTTCCTGCATTTGTTGACTTGAATATCTGGGCAATGTGTTTTATTGTCAACTGTTTAAGTGAGCCACCTGGCAGCACCAGCAAAGCCATTTATATTCAGGGACATTTGATCCATTCTTTGGTCTGACAAGAACAGAGTACGTACAGAATACAAAATAAAGTTCAAGTTAATTTCACAGAGTAAATGTTTTCTCAACCTTGCACTGCAGAGATGTGTATCGTTGTCAATGAAAGGCAAAATAAAATATTCATATTTTAGGGACTTTTGAGGGATTCTTTGATTTGACAAGGAAGGACAGACAGTGTATATATAATTCATATATTCCCAAAAGTTTACTCAGAAAAGCAAGGTTTTCTACAATGAAAACGCCATACCTTTCTAAATGTTCATTTGGAGATACTGTATATTCAGAGACATTGAAATGTCACGGCAGATACTTTGTGCAGAGTCCCAAATAGGCTACTCCCAAGTAGCACAAAACGTTCCTGGAACCGAAACCAACTTTGGACTTAGGTTGTATATTGGTGTTGCAAAACCAAAACGTAACAATGTTCTCCCAACATTCCCAAATAAACATATTTGAAACATATTCCAAAGTTGCCTATAGGTTGAGATTTGGCACTGTTTGACACGTATGAAAGGGAATTCTTGGCCAAGGTTTCTAAACATTGTCAGGTTTCAAAATGAATATATTTGATACCTATTCCAACATAGCCAGTAGGTGGGGATTTGGTACTGTTTGCGGAATGCCGATACGCCCGACCACTTGAGTGCCAAAAAGATGCTCTTTTTTCACAGTCACTTGAGCGTATTCACTGCAGTAACTTAGGTTTGTTCCTTATATAATGACAAACTGGGGCGTAGGTTTAACTACTTTTAATGAACATATACTTCAGCTAAAAAACTCCATGTTTAGCCATTCTTTAACCATCCGAATAGCCTGCTGGGTAACGTAGTCTAAATGTTATTAACACATAACACAGTAACGTCGTCGGGTCATTTGTATGTGAAAACATGTAACATTATATTTTATGTCATCAGTGTTGATGTTCGATTATTAAAACAACTGAATGCTTGGAGTTAGCTAGCTAACATTAACTTAACTTAAGTTTACCTAACTCAGTTGACTCACTTAACACTAGCTAAATTGACTAACGTTAGTCAACTAGTCTTATTAACACTGACTTTACCGTTCTCCGAGTTAACCAGCCGGCTGACCAGCCGTAACGTTACTCGAATCATCATTCTCCTGCATTTCTCAAGCCAAGCTCCGGGTGTGTTCACTGACACAGATGTTTCAACGTAACTTAAATCAAGTCAGTTTGCTTTGAAACATGGCAATCTCTGTTCTCGGTCTCCAGTTACAGCCTGCCAACCAGCCAGCTGTAGCCCTTGGTAACTTACTCTTCGTAAGAGTCTTCCTCCTCCAGCCAGCTAACACAAGGCGATTATCTGAATTATTGAAATTAATTAACCCACCCAATTACTCAACTAAGCACCCCACTAGCCACTGTGTGTGTGTGTATGTATGTATGTATGTATGTATGTATGTATGTATGTATGTATGTATGTATGTATGTATGTATGTATGTATGTATGTATGTATGTATGTATGTATGTATATATATATATATACATATACACACACACACAGTGCCTTGCGAAAGTATTCAGCCCCGTTGAACTTTGCGACCTTTTGCCACATTTCAGGCTTCAAACATAAAGATATAAAACTGTATTTTTTTTGTGAAGAATCAACAACAAGTGGGACACAATCATGAAGTGGAACGACATTTATTGGATATTTCAAATTTTTTTAACAAATCAAAAACTGAAAAATTGGGCGTGCAAAATTATTCAGCCCCCTTAAGTTAATACTTTGTGGCGCCACCTTTTGCTGCGATTACAGCTGTAAGTCGCTTGGGGTATGTCTCTATCAGTTTTGTAACTTCGAGTTCATTGGTGTCCACATCAACAACCAACTAGAATGGTCCAAACACACCAAGACAGTCGTGAAGAGGGCACGACAAAGTCTAGTCCCCCTCAGGAAACTAAAAAGATGGGTGGGTCCTGAGATCCTCAAAAGGTTCTACAGCTGCAACACTTTGCATCACTGCCTGGTACGGCAATTGCTCACCCTCTGACCGCAAGGCACAACAGAGGGTTGTGCGTACGGCCCAGTACATCACTGGGGCTAAGCTGCCTTCCATCCAGGACCTCTACACCAGGCGGTGTCAGAGGAAGGCCCTAAAAATTGTCAAAGACCCCAGCCACCCCAATCATAGACTCTTCTCTCTACTACCGCATTGCAAGAGGTACCGGAGTGCCAAGTCTAGGACAAAAAGGCTTCTCAACAGTTTTTACCCCTAAGTCATAAGACTCCTGAACAGGTAATCAAATGGCTACCCAGACTATTTGCATTGTGTGCCCCCAACCCCTCTTTTTACACTGCTGCTACTCTCTGTTTATCATATATGCATAGTCACTTTAACTATACATTCATGTACATACTACCTCAATTGGGTCGACCAACCAGTGCTCCCGCACATTGGCTAACCTGGCTATCTGCATTGTGTCCCACCCACCACCCCCTCTTTTACGCTACTGCTACTCTCTGTTCATCATATGCATAGTCACTTTAACCATATCTACATGTACATACTACCTCAATCAGCCTGACTAACTGGTGTCTATATGTAGCCTCAATACTGTTATAGCCTCGCTACTTTTATAGCCCGTCTTTTTAGTGTTGTTTTATTTCTTTACCTACCCATTGTTCACCGAATACCTTTTTTGCACTATTGGTTAGAGCCTGTAAGTAAGCATTTCACTGTAAGGTCTACTACACCTGTTGTATTCGGCACACGTGACAAATAAACTTTGATTAGATATCTTCTTCTGTAATGTTACTCGAAATTGACACATCTGAGAAGAGTCGCAGATAAACAGAAAGAGCTCCGTCTGCCCAAATGGTGTGAGAGAGCACAAGCTGACTGTGATGACAATGTGATGACAATGACGAGTTAACACTCAGTTACTTTGTTTCAGTCCACAGCACCTGAAAGAGACAGAAGCCCAAGACACAGAAGGAGCACAAACCCGGAGTTGACCCTAATGCTTTTTGACTAAAGAGGACATTTTGTAACCAGTGATTTTATTAAATGTGTCCAGTGGGAAATAAAAAAAGGAAATAGTAATGTAACTAGTTGCTAATCCAATTATAATTCATCAATAGTTAGTAATTACCAGTTTATATTGTATTTCCTTGTTGGTTGAATACAATGTTATCTATAATAGTCCCCTTTTCAGTCATGTAAATAATTACCAATCAAATTATAGTTAGTCAAGAGTTAGGAAATACAACATAAAACTGTTAATTACTGTCTTTATTAGCTGAAGCAATGGTCGCATATAACATCTATTACCAACGTTTGCTAAACATTGGTCAACGTTGGTCGTTTGAAACCCAACCAACGTCGTAAAATACACCTACGTTAACCAAACGTTGATGACACCTATGACAAATGTTTACAAAACGTAACCTGTCCCCTACACTTTAACCAAAACCGAACGTGTATCTGAATACATACAGAATGTTTAGACAACCAATCCAACACCTAAAGAACCCACCTATTTTTGCTACCTGGGTGACGCCTAAGGCGCAGGGAGCATGTACAGGCAAATACACCTGAACCAGCTTTCAACTGTCACCATGGCTGCAGAGTCACCAGCCAAGCGACAAGTGACGAAACCTGTTCCGCAGAGTGCAGTTCGAGGAAATACAACTTACTTCCGACTGTCGCTTCAGCAGAAATACTGTACCCAACACACCTAACATTTAGAAATAAACTATGCAATTGTGTCAAGATAATTATGGTGTATAGAGAGGGCAAACGATTAATGACAAATACCAATCCGATATACAGTTTAAAATGACTCTGACACAGTCACCTTGTGGTAGCGACAGGTGCAGTCCAGTGGACTGTCGGAATAGTCTGACTCATCACTAAATTAGAACAACGGGTCGTGTGCCTGAAAACGAACTCACCATTTTGAGGATAGTTTGAGTCAAATTCCAGTCGTTAAATATAACTAAAAGTTAGTCCAATACTTTCACCCTCGCACAGCGGGCCAGACAACTTGAAGAGCGCATAGCTGTAGTCGTTTCACCCTGGACGCTGTCGTCGAGCAGAGAAAAGAAAACCAGGAGAACTGCTCTGTCCTGAACGTTGCCCACAGGTCTAGACCGGTGGAGGCCACCTCACCAATTATCTGCCTCTGGATTGGTTGACAGCGTTACACCTGTTCGGAAGTCCTACAGCGCCTTTGATCAAATCTGAGGTGACTACCGTATTAGGCTTGTAGCGTACGGATGCAAAAATGTGCTCAATTAAAAGTGGTAAAATGACATTGTCAGTGTGGCTACTGAGGTTAGTATGCAGTTTAGCGTTTTGTTTTAGTACTGATCATGTGCAGAGCAGACGTAGGCCTATCCCTTTTACAAAAGTAGACAAAATAATCAACCAACGATTGTGTCATCTGACAAAGTGTTTTATAGGCTGGTGCAGTTGTTGTTCTCAGAAAAGACAAGAGAGGGCACCACTAAACTCAGAAATGAACTTGTAGGCACACGTGACGCTTGTCTGTCACAGTCCATGCTAGAGTGGGCTTGGTAAACCGGCCACAACTCAACGGGCTTCGGAGGAGAGAGCACTTGATCATGAAAAGCAATGTCTTTCTACCGCAATATCGTCTGGTTTCTCAAAGGAATTCACGAATACACAAGGTCAGTGAATTGCAAAACGACATAAATCTGTTGAATTTGGCTTTTTTAGGGATATGAGAAAGTTGTTGTTTTTTGAAGGTGGACTTTTTTTGTGGGTATATGAGAAGGTAGTTGGTAGAGACACTGTTTGCAAGTACCCATGTCTCAGAGTATTCTATGCTGCTCCTGGTTTATAATAACGATCAAATATTTGTCTATTTGATCATCATCTGCAAGGATATTACTCTTACTGTTACAGTAGGCTATATGCAAATGTAGATCACTGTATGGCACTACCAGCCACACACACAATCCCTCTTTTCACTCGCATTACAATAGTCCCTTTGACAGATGAAGTGTCTTGTCATTTGAGGTCGCCTTCTCCTTCAGTCACCCCAACAGCTGATTAGTTTTTATAAGAGCTGACGGAAGAATCCTGACTTCAAACTTGCTCTTTGGGTTTTTATGTCATTGCAAAGAAAAGGTATGTCTACTTCAACATACAATGTGATGGGATTGGTTCATTAGTTGATTGATTGGTGTGTTGTGTTTCCCAACAGGAGTGGCTATGAGCAAGCTGCTAAACACTTTGTGGCCAAGGAGCTGGATGTGGCTGTGGTAGGAAGGTCCTTCATAATAACAGGAGCTAACAGTGGCATAGGGAAAGCCACTGCCACGGCTATAGCTAAGAAAGGTACGAAACCAGAGATTGGTCAGGAAGGCAACTCCACCACGCTTGCACTGTGTAATGGTGTCATACAGAAGAATCATGATTCTGTTTTACCAACATTCCCTCTTTGGTTTGCCAGGTGGTACAGTCCACATGTTATGCAGGAACAAGGAGAGAGCTGAGAAGGCCAAAGAAGATATTGTCAGGGAGACAGGAAACACGGTAAGCTTGACGTGTTGGTGCGCATCATTGGCATGTCCAAAACATTTTAAATGGGATGGCCAAGGTGGGGCATAGACCCAGTTTCGGGGGCGATAACATTTTGAACCTTAATTGATGCAAGGTGGAATTTAAAAAAAATACAATTATGATTGTTCAACACATTAAATTAGGGCTCCTGAGTGGCGCAGTGGTCTAAGGCACTGCATCTCAGTGTTAGAGGCGTCACGGCAGTCTGGTTCGAATCCAGGATGTATCACAACCGGCCGTGATTGGGAGTCCCATAAGTCGGCGCACAACTGGCCCAGCGTCGTCCGGCTTCGGCCGTCATTGTAAATAAGAATTTGTCCTCTAAGACAGAAGGGCACTGTTTCGTTTGCCTGAAACAGCGCCATAGCGGTTTTGCTGTCGGTGCACGTCTTGGTCAAAATTATGAATATATTCAGAGACGACCTATCAGATCTCAGAATTTCTGGCGTGGCTACGAGTGTCTAATCAGATTTCTGGATACGCCACTGGTGTGCATGTGTTTGTGTCAAACTCAGCTACATACACTATAATGAACAACATCTGGCCATACCGCAATGGTTTATTGTATTACTTTTCACTCCAGGAAGTATACGTTCACCATCTGGATATGTCCGAGACACACAAGGTGTGGGAGTTTGCTGAATCCTTTAAGATGCAATACCCCTCCCTCAATGTGCTGGTAGGCACCACAGACTTTTTCTTCTCCCTCTTCCACTTTTGAATAGCTTTTTGCTAAACTCCATTATGGAGCATTGAGTGTGTTGAGAATAGAGTGAATATTGACTAAGGAGTTATTATTGAGTGGGTTACGCTGTTTCTCTGTGTTGGTTCAGATTAATAATGCTGGGTGTATGGTGAACAAGAGAGAGGTGAACGATGATGGTTTGGAGAAGAACTTTGCCACCAACACACTGGGTAAGACTTACTGTCTATACAGAGTGATCAATGAGTTGTATAGGTATAATTATCTTTTTCCTCCTCTCCTCCCTTCCATTTAGGAGTGTATCTTCTCACCCAGAGCCTCATTCCACTACTTCAGAAGAGCAGGGATCCGAGGGTGGTGGGTATAGGCACACTAGGATGGATAGATACTCTTAATTTAAAACCAATCCAATGGTCTGGATATTGCGTGGGGATACGCGTGGGAGTTTCTACAATAAAAATAAATATCTGTCAATATTGGCCAATATCCTGCAACATTGTCTCATTTGCCCATTCTGGCATAGCCATCACCCCTCTCTCACCCCCTGTTCTCAAAGATAACAGTAACATCAGGGGGCATGCTGGTCCAGAAACTCCAACCTGATGACCTCCAGTCTGCAAAAGGTTCCTTTGACGGCACCATGGTCTACGCACAGAATAAGGTAGGAGAGGAGAACAGGGTTCCAATGATGGTAGGGCACAGGAGGTTGGTGCGACCTTAATTGGGGAGGACGGACTCGTGGTAATGACTGGAGCGGAATTAGTGGAATGGTATCAAACATATGGTTTCCATGTCTTTGTTACCATTCCATTTTCTCCGTTTCAGCCATTATGGTGAGTCGTCCTCCCCTCAGCTGCCTCCACTGTGGTAGGATACCTTGCCTGGGGTTGCATGGCTGTGTAATGTTGTACAGCACGGATTAAGATTGTATTGCATGTACAGTGGGGCAAAACAGTATTTAGTCAGCCACCAATTGTGCAAGTTCTCCCACTTAAAAATATGATTTTCATCATAGGCACACTTCAACTATGACAGACAAAATGAGAAAAAAAATCCAGAAAATCACATTGTAGGATTTTTAATGAATTTGTGCAAATTATGGTGGAAAATAATTATTTGGTCACCTACAAACAAGCAAGATTTCTGGTTCTCAGACCTGTAACTTCTTCTTTAAGAGGCTCCTCTGTCCTCCACTCGTTACCTGTATTAATGGCACCTGTTTGAACTTGTTATCAGTTTAAAAGACACCTGTCCACAACCTCAAACAGTCACACTCCAAACTCCACTATGGCCAAGACCAAAGAGCTGTCGAAGGACACCAGAAACAAAATTGTAGACCTGCACCAGGCTGGGAAGACTGAATCTGCAATAGGTAAGCAGCTTGGTTTGAAGAAATCAACTGTGGGAGCAATTATTAGAAAATGGAAGACCACTGACAATCTCCCTCCATCTGGGGCTCCACGCAAGATCTCACCCCGTGGGGTCAAAATGATCACAAGAACAGTGAGCAAAAATCCCAGAACCACACGGGGGGACCTAGTGAATGACCTGCAGAGAGCTGGGACCAAAGTAACAAAGCCTACCATCAGTAACACACTACGCCGCCAGGGACTCAAATCCTGCAGTGCCAGACGTGTCCCCCTGCTTAAGCCAGTACATGTCCAGGCCCGTCTGAAGTTTGCTAGAGAGCATTTGGATGATCCAGAAGAAGATTGGGGGAATGTCATATGGTCAGATGAAACCAAAATAAAACTTTTTGGTAAAAACTCAACTTGTTGTGTTTGGAGGACAAAGAATGCTGAGTTGCATCCAAAGAACACCATACCTACTGTGAAGCATGGGGGTGGAAACATCATGCTTTGGGGCTGTTTTTCTGAAAAGGGACCAGGACGTCTGATCCGTGTAAAGGAAAGAATGAATGGGGCCATGTATCGTGAGATTTTGAGTGAAAACCTCCTTCCATCAGTAAGGGCATTGAAGATAAAACGTGGCTGGGTCTTTCAGCATGACAATGATCCCAAATACACTGCCCGGGCAACAAAGGAGTGGCTTCGTTAAAAGCATTAAGGTCCTGGAGTGGTCCAGCCAGTCTCCAGATCTCAACTCCATAGAAAATCTTTGGAGGGAGTTGAAAGTCTGTGTTGCCCAGCAACAGCCCTAAAACATCACTGCTCTAGAGGAGATCTGCATGGAGGAATGGGCCAAAATACCAACAACAGTGTGTGAGAACCTTGAAGGCTTACAGAAAACGTTTGACCTCTGTTATATACCCTTTGTTGGCAATGACAAAGTATTGAGATAGACTTTTATTGACCATATACTTATTTTCCACCATCATTTGCAAATAAATATCCTGTGTGATATCTCTTTAGTGAGTGTCAGTGTGCTGCTCTACCAACTGTTTGGCTCAGTAAGTAAAGAATGGCTCTTGCAACGCCAGGATTGTGGGTTCGATTCCCGGGGCCACCCATATGAAACATGTACGCATGCATGATAGTAAATCGCTTTGGATAAAAGTGTCTGCTAAATAGCACATTATATTGTTATCCCCTGTAGAGACAGCAGGTGGTGCTGACAGAACAATGGGCCAAACACCACCCAGCCATCCACTTCTCCGTCATGCACCCTGGATGGGCTGACACACCAGGTACCATGGGGAGGCATAGGATAGATACAGATAGACCACGGGGAGACGGGGATAGACAGACCAGGTACCATGGGGAGATGGGGGGGGAAGGACAGACCAGGTACCGTGGGGAGGTCAGGGGGATAGATAGAAATCAGACAAAATAATGTGTACAGACACATCAAATCATGTACCATATATTAGGGTAGACACTGATTGAAGATACTTTTATACAGATTGAGTAATGTGCTGTAAATTGCAAATATTGATTGTAAACATAAGATTGTTAGTTATTTGGTGCAGTCAGATGACATCTCTCCTCCCCCCAGCGGTTTCTACATCTATGCCTCAGTTCCACCAGATGATGGGGGAAAGGCTGCGTAGTGCAGAGCAGGGAGCTGACACTGTGGTGTGGCTGGCACTGACCCGTGCTGCTGGCAGAACACGCAGCGGAAAGTTCTTCCAAGGTGGGCACCAGTGTGTTTTAGTACCAGTGGGACGGGGATCCCCTAAAATGTTTCATTAAATTGACTTGCGTTTACTTCATTTAATCAACTAGGGCTGAGCAGAAAATGCCAATGCACACTAACTGCCAACACTAATGGGCTGGGTGTGATTTTTCTCAGATCGGCGGGCGGTCCCGGCCCACCTGCCCCTGGCCTGGACCCACAGTTCCCCCGAGGAGGTCCGGTCCTTCATGACCCAGCTGGAGATCTTGGCCCAGGCTGCAAAGCAGCCTCGCACTGACGCACAGCCCAGTTTTGACCCAACTTATTGAAAGGTCTTGTGACCCACCAGCACCAAAAGAGTACATATCCAGTCTCAAGCTGCAAACCCAATGTAACCAAACAACCACTTTGATAAACTTTCTTACCTAACCAATTATAATTGATTCAGCTCTTAGGAATCTTAACTTCCACTTGTAGTGCATTGATGTCAATGGACATCGATCCTTAGTGAAAAGTACTATAGTTAAGGTTCAGTATGTGACCACAGACCTAGAGGTATCCCTAACCTGTCCTCAATGTTTTGTTGGTATTAAAGGACTTGAACCTAGATGATGTATCTGTCTGAATCTTTCAGGACACACGCTTAAGAATTCAACGATTTTGTAGCTAGCCTGAAGGATCAGGCTAAAATTACCATGTTTCAAAGTGGGTAATAAAGCCTCATTATTGAATATTTTTTTTATTTATTTTTGTAGCAATCCACATTTGCCGTTTTGTTTTTAATATTTCATTTTTATACAGTATTGAAAACAAAAATAATGTGGTGCATTCACATCTTTCCCAAGGGATTCTTTAAGGTTGATCTCTACAAGGGTAAAACAGTGAAAAGCCTGAAGCTGGAATCCATACATGTTGAAGTTCTCACAGGGAGTAAGAAGAGTAGTGGGCCTGATTTTTAAAATCTACAAGGCTTGATGGATTTTGTTTGTACTTTTTTTGCCATTTACTTTTTTAAATTTTTAGTAAAGGGAGGAGTCTGCTCCCCAGCATTTCTTTTAAAAGGAACTTCCCAGTCCATGCGAACAACAGTCCAAAAAAACACCCCTCCATCTCTCCTCATCCACAATGCGCCTCTCCTCCACTTATGCAACATAGGTGTAGACTTTGCGGTCCTCGGGCGTCCGTGCCAAGTATTCTCTCTCTATAAGTCCTTCAATGCGCTTCTTAATGACCACGGGGCTGGGGAGGAACCGGGCCCGCAGCTGCTGGGTTACCTGGGGAGAGAGGAAGTACAACAGCACTATTAGACACTTCACTATCATTTCTCTGGTTCAAAAGATAGGACATTTCAGCACAAACTTCTGAGGAATCATAACATGATTAGTTGGTACTCGTGTTCAACGTTAAAATAATCACCTCGAAGTACTTACTGAAATACTCCAGGATGCAAATTCCACATTCATAATAATGAGCTGAGAAATTAAGTCTAATAATCAACCAAATTGCCTCAACTCCAGATTTTAATAAAAAACGTGGCTCTTCCACACCTGGCTCAAGAGTCAAGAGAAGTAAAGCTAAAGACAGTTCTCTGCGGGCGGTTTCCCCAGAACAGATTAGGCTTAATCCAGGACTAAACATTTAATGTATATTCTCCATTGAGCTAGTTTTTTAGCCCAGGAAGTTAACACCACACCCACCTTTGCTACCAAAATGTTAAGACCTTTGTTCTTAGTTTAACATTTGTGTTGCTGATCATGTCTATTAGTGTTCTGTATTTTGTCATGTTCTATGTTTTGTGAGGACCCCAGGAAGAATAGCTGCTGCTTTTTCAGCTAATGTGGATCAAAATAAAAATCACCACGCCCACCTCTGATACCAGGACCTAAAGGCCACACCCACCTCTGCTACCAGGACGTTATGCTGCATCTTCTTCCTGGACTTCATGATGCGGACGATGGCTGCTTCAATTTCGTGCTTCCTGTCGTCATCTACCTTCTGCCGCGTCTCTTTTCTCTCAGGGTCAGACTCCCCCTGCTTAGCAGCGACTGGAGGGAGGGAAATAAATGTTCAGTACAGGTCATCAGGGCAAAGTCAAAGGTCAACATGCCCAGAGGTTAAATGAGGAATAGCTAAGAAGTTGACCCTAAAACTGTGGCCACAAAAGCCTTTAGCTCCCCAAACCAGAGTGGGAGACCAATGTGATACAGCCGGGTAGTTTTCAGTTTCATCAATTAAATCTCATTAGAATAACAGACAGAATATAGATCAACATCTAAGGCCCATACTACACACCTGTCTGTATTTTGACTCTGTGCAGCTTGGAGGTAAACTGATCGTTGACTGTAAACACGTGGCCGTTCTCGATCTCCTTGGACTTGGGCTCCTTGGTGAGGACGCGCTGGGTGGGCTTCCCACAAGCCAGCGACTGCAGCGCTCGCACCAGCTCCCTCTCCGGGATGTCCGTCTCCTGCTGGATCTCCTACAATGGGGACGGGAGGGAGCAGAAAAGAGAGAGGGGAAGGATGAGAAATAAAAGGGAAGCAGAGTGGAGTAAAACAATATATGGGAGAGGAGGATGAATGGGAGAAGAAATAGAAATCAGATAAATGCAATCTTCTAACACTTCCATGTGATTGAGACTGACAAGCCTATACAAGTGTCTGGCTCTTACCTCGAAGGTGGACTTTTCTCTGTTGTTGAAGAGCATGAGGATGGTCATCTGGAAAGTTGAGACCTGCAGTATGTGTTTCCTGGTGTTCGAGCCTGTCACCTGTGCTCCTCCCACTCCTACCTCCGAACCATCCTCCTGAAGCGGTAGGCAGGTAGAAAGGGAGAGACGAAGAGAAAGTGAGACGGGGTAATAAAAGTTGAGAATTGCCATTGTGCAGTTTAGGAAAGCTAGCCCCTCCATCCATGTGTGGCAGGCAGGGCCCTTTACCTTCTTGATGAGACCGTGAAAGGTGGCATTGAGGTCTGCTGAGCCCATGTGGTGCTGGAGTGTCAACTGTCTGCCGCTGTGTTTGGCCAAGTAGAACCTGAAGGGGGAGGTAAATAACTGGTTACAAACTATACTTTTCATCAACCAAGGAATTGGTTTATCTAGTAGTTGCATTAAAGAGATGCCTGTAATGCAATTAATTGTATTGTTGTAATTGAAGGTGAAAAACAGCAAAAAGAGAATGAATCCTACCTTCTAAAGACCTCAAAGGCATGTCTGGGGGAGGGGGGGATGGTGCACTTGGGCGTGGCCGACTGCGTGGGCCAATAGCCAGTGGTGAGTACTCTTACTGTGAGGTCGACGCCCCCTAGAGACACCTGTAGGAAACAGCAGACACGGTCACAAAATGAAAACGAAAACCAAGACACAAAAGGAGTCCAGGATTGCATTTATTAAACATAAACAGGAGAAGATCAGACGCCTTTAATATCAATGTCAGTCTCGCTGATGATGTAAAGAGGAATTGTATGCATCATATCTTAAACCTGTGAACTGTGAGGTGTGTTTTTGAGTGATGCCTGTGTACTACCAGGTGTGAGTGTTTAGAAATGTGTACGATCAGGTGTGTGAGGTGAGCGGAGAGGTATAGTAGTGCAACACCGTCTTACCCCCGTGGACTGTAGGTGTTGTCTGAACTCGTCCATGGTGGTGTTGGAGATGCTCATGTCTCTGAACATCCCTTCCAGTTTAGAGGTGAACTGACAGCCACACTCAGTCTACACAGAGAAGAGACAACATACTGGTTCAGGGATGGGATCAGCACAATACGGACAATCAGGTCAAACAGCTACAAGTCCATTTTAACGCTAAGATAGAAGATTTAAGAACATCCTAAATTCCTGATTAATAATAAAAAGTAACAATGTAACTTTTATTATTAATTAAGGGGGGGCTGAACACCGATTCAACGTTTTCTGCTGCTCATTAAGAAAAATTAGATTAGGGTCTTGGGGGTGTGGTTCGATGTGGGTGTGTTAGGTTTGCATAGCGTACCCTGGCGGTTACTGGTGTTTGTCCCTCTTGAGACACCGTAGCAACAACATAGCCACGATCACTTCCTCAAAATAGAATTGATCTAAGATAAATCAAGAAATCTATAATAAATTGACGTTTTTGCAGATGTCTTAGTCAGGCAATTTTACATCTAGCTAAGGTGTTTGGTGCAGAAATTCAAGTAAAAAAAACTAGTCAGTGTACTGAGTATCAGTCTCAACTTCATCATCAGCAAGCTGCCAAACTACCGTAAATAAAAGCACAAGCTACACGCTGTTTGTCAGTGGCCAAAATCACTAGCTATAGCTAGGTTCCATCTCTGGGTTTGTCAATGAAGCTAGCTAATAGTAGCTAGCAGGCACATTGAGCAGGCAGGCCACAGACTAATCAGCTCATCAAGTCACTGGCAAGTGGCGACATGTAGTTCTTCATAACTTTCTCACTATCTATTACCAGAGTGTCTGTCTGGCAGTGGTTCATAGTGAATCATGTTGTGGTACAAAAGATGCTCACGAATGGGTTTAGAATGTTGGAATATGTGCACATCGTCTCAATTCAAATTCCCAAAACAGTGGCTGATCCTTAGTTACACAAATCTAACAAACTCAGTTTTTGAATATGCTGACTTTATGACCAGAATGATCCTACTTACCCTTCTTAGTCAATTTTGGCACTGGAATAAATGTTTGACTAATATTGATGCCACATACGCCAGTTTCAACCAGAGAAGTTGGTCATTCAGTTTCTCTTTAAAATCTAATTCATGAATACAAAATTCATTGGATAAAAAATGTCAATGTAATTGACAGCGGACTTGACTCGCCCTCTCCTCACCTTCAGCTTAGAGATCATGTTCTTCTCAGAGTCGTCAGAGACACTCTTGTTGGTGAGCAGCCTCCGGGCCAGGTGCTGTTTGTAGTACCTCTCAAACACATCCTTCTCCTGCATGAACCGGAAAAGCACCATGGCCTTGTCCAGGATGGACTCCACTTCCTGCTCTGTCAGCTGGAGATCATACCAAAAGACAGAGAGGGTTGGGATATGTGCTTGAATAGTTTGAAAATGGCATATTTCTTTTACCTTTTACAGAAAGTACAAAAGCATGTTTTTATGTTATTGATAAAAAAAAGGATGTGGGTTAAGGCAGCAACAGATGCACTTCATGATACCCAAATAGTGCACTGTGTGGTTCTGGCCAGAGCACTGTGTGGTTCTGGCCAGAGCCAGTGCACTGTGTGGTTCTGGCCAGAGCCAGTGCACTGTGTGGAGAATTAGGGTACCACATGAGATTATCCCATTGAAGTGTAGTGACATAAAATGTATAAGATTGAACACTACAGTGACGTACCCCTTTGACTCCCTTCTTGAGCTTGTCGTCGATGAAGAGGGAGAGGTATTCGGGGGAGCGGGAGTTTAGGTTGAGGAAGTACTCAAAGTCTCCGGCGATGGTCTGCTTGAAGAGCCGGTCGTTGTTGAACGACTCCAGGAGGAAGCGGTCGAACCGCGTCTTCAGGTCCAACAGGCCCTATAGGAGGGGGAATCAAATCCAACTTTATTTAAAAAATAAATCACAGCACACTAACATAAACACAGATACTATTAGAGTCAGTGGTTTATGTGTCAACTCTTGGGGATGCCATAAAAGAGTGGTCTGGAACATTAGCTTCAATGCTTATGGGGGTAGTTACTCATTATTTTAAACGCTTTAGATTTTAGACATTTAGTCCTGACTTTTTCCTGATCAGGAAATACTCAGTACCCTGATTTGTTCTGGGTATGTTTTGAATTTGACAATCTTTGATTTTTGAGATTAGGCCCAGTGTACCTGGATGTAGTCGACAGGGTTCTTGCCCTCTCCCTCCTCCGACACCAGAGCCTTGCCCTGCTCCCTCAGGTAGGAGCTCATACACTCACACATTGTCTTCAGGCCGTTAGGCACACGGCTAAACAGCTTGTACATGCAGCCCAGGTCTTGAGAAGTGGAGAGAGCGAGGGAAAGGAAGAAAGAATAGATGGGTTATGAAGGAACTTCATAAATATACAGATCTACACTCAAAATTGCAATGATACATTGTTTAAGCACTGTCAAATAGTCTGTCTGTCTAACTCGGTGTCTGGCTTTGCCACGGTTACAGCGTTCATTTGTCAGGTGAGCATGCAGAGCTCAAGAGATGCATTTGAAACTAATTAAACTGAACCTGTAAATGCCCGAGTGAGTGAGAATTTATTCATCTCCAACTGATTTATTAAGAGTGTTTGAGAGAGTCAACGCATGCCAGATCATGTTCAACATTAAACACTATCTTTTTAAATATGCTGGAAACCAGACAGGTTGATAGTGTTTTAAGACTGGCAACAGCAACAAACCCACTACACTGAATGAGAAGGTGTCCAAACTTAACTGGTACTGAATATTATTATTTTTTTTTGCTGAAACATTGAATTTGGCATTGGTGCCATTAGCCCATAGACATGCATTGAATAACAGATTCACTACATGGAACAATCAAATTAAAACATCAAAAGACAGTTTATTCAGGCCTCCCGGGTGGCGCAGTGGTTAAGGGCGCTGTACTGCAGCACCAGCTGTGCCATCAGAGACACTGGATTCGCGCCCAGGCTCTGTCGTAACCGGCCGTGGAGCGACGCACAATTGGCCTAGCGTTGTCCGGGTTAGGGAGGGCCTGGCCGGTAGGGATGTCCTTGTCTCATCGCGCACCAGCGACTCCTGTGGCGGGCCGGGCGCAGTGCGCGCTAACCAAGGTTGCCAGGTGCATGGTGTTTCCTCCGACACATTGGTGTGGCTGGCTTCCGGGTTGGATGCGCGCTGTGTTAAGAAGCAGTGCGGCTTGGTTAGGTTGTGTATCGGAGGACGCATGACTTTCAACCTTAGTCTCTCCCGAGCCCGTACGGGAGTTGTAGCGATGAGACAAAACAATTAGATACCACGAAATTGGGGAGAAAAAGGGGTAAAAAAAAATATTTAAAAAAAGAGTTTGTTCTGACGTGTCGGTCCTATATCTGAGACAAGAAAGATCAGGAAACAATGATTTATGTATTTATACCTTATTTTAGGCAATAAACTATCGCCATATATACTTCCATTAATTACTGGGGATCTTCAGACAAGCCTTGTGAGAAGACAGATTTTTTAGGATCTGATTCATGGTCTGACAAATACCGCTCTAGCTCTGCTAGTATTAGGTTAATTAGATTTCCAGGGCAGTGAAAATGTTTTAAGGTCATAAAAAAAGAGTGTTACATTTAGCCCCATTCTCCCCTATGCACTCAGAGAATTGCAGAGCCGTAACGTTTAAAAATAGTGCAGATTCCCCTCTTTTTATCAAATGCCATTAAAACTGCAGTTTTCCCACAACGTCAGAACGCATGTTTCCCTCCCTATGGCGCTCGCAACTTGAATGCGCCTTGAAGAATATTTCTCATATAAAACAAACAAGCCGACCAGGTAAATAGATTAACTATTCTACTATGGGGGTTCCAGTTTAGGAGCGATTTAGACTGATCTAATGAACCATTGCATTTATGTTCAAAAAGTTGTATCAAGTCTGCCCAAATGTGCCTAATTGGTTTATTGATACATTTTCAAATTCATAACAGTGCACTCTCCTCAAACAACAGCATGGTATTATTTCACTGTAATAGCTACTGTAAATTGGACAGTGCAGTTAGCTTAAATTCGTGTTAATCTCTTTCTGCCCATATCAGATATGTCTATGTCCTGAGAAATTCTCACGCTAATCACATTAGCACACGTTAGCTCAACCGTCCCGTGGGGGGTGGGGGGTAAACTTGAATAGATAAACTATTCTACTCATTACTTGTTTTGTTTGCAGATGTTGTAAATGTTGACTTTTCTAGCATCTTCTTTTCTAGTCTCTCTTTCACACACACACGCTAGGCGCTAAGGCTAGATATCATTTTTAAATATAGTTTAGGCTTACATTAGGCCTAGACCCATTGCCTAGACCTACTGTCAAGCTAACCGTTTTTTAGATAGCTATATAACATAACTGAGCATTGTTGTTGGTTATCAAGCCAATAATTAGCGACCCGGGATTAGTTTAAAACGGCCCGAGACGTGTTTTGTGAAATTAAATCAAATCAGAGCGAAATCAGGAATAGTATGATTCATATGTATTTTCTTCCGGTTTGAAACGTTTTCTTTGCTGTGAAGCTGCAAGCATGCCTGTCACGAAGCTGTGCTCCATGTTCCTCTCGGTCACTCAGAGGCTGCGTGACAGCAAATTTGCAATTAAAGCCTACGCAGACTGCCTGTGCTCTTGTTTATACCAGGCGATGACTGCACGCTCTGCGCACTGCTCCAATATATAACATTTACAAATATAACATCAGGGTCTGCATCCCCGCTCGCCAATTCGGCTGAATTATATATATTTTTAAACTGATGGAGGAATAGATGCGCAGGAAGAGCAGACTGAGAGAAGCAGGTGAGTGATGGTTGGAAGGGGATGCAGCTGGTGGATTACAGCTGCTACAAGTGAGATGCGCATGAAAGGGAAGTGTTGGTATCATGACGTTTTGGTACCGTGATACCGTGCAACACCATTGGATAACATGCCTGACTCAATCTTATTAAGATAACCCTCAGCCCAGGGTCCATATTCACAAAGTCTCAGAGTATGAATGCTGATATAGGATAACTTTTCCCTTTCAGATCATAATGAATAAGATAATATGGACAGGAGAAACTGATCCTAGATCAGAAGTCCTCCATTGAGACGCTTTTTGAAAATGCGCCCAGGTCTCCAGAAATAATTCAACACACATAGTTCTCATTAGTCAGGATTATAACGCAATTCAGTCTTCATCTGATGCCTGTAAAACAAGCATGTCTTCCTTGTTTACCTTCGGTCTTGCCGTTCTTGAGCATGTGGACAAGGCCAGAGTTCTCCATCTCCACGATGGTCTTCATGTGTTTGGAGATGAGCTCCCGTTCCACCACCTTGACAATGGGCTCCTCTGTGGACTTGTCCAGGCAGTGCAGCACCCGCTCTATCTCCTCGTTGATCCTGGCCTCCACCTTCTTGATGTACACACTGGCACTGTTCTCCGCTAGGAACTTCTGGCTCTCCATCTAAAGAGGGGATAGATTAGCAGAGCATGTTTGAGGATCATGATGTTGGGGTTATTCAGCCACTCTTGGTGGACAGAAAGGAAGATGATAGAAGGTATGTGATCAGGGCAGGAAAATCTGATTTTTCTAGGGAATAGGGCAGTTCCCATATAAAATGGCAGATAAATGTCAGAAATGCAGGAAATCACATCCACGGCTATCAAAATGACTAAGCCCGCAAAGAATGTAGTCAGTGTGAAAAGGATGCATCATTAGGCCATCAAGATTTGCATGACCACAAACAAAGATATGTCACACCTACATGTTGGAAAATCACTATTTTGGGTTAGGATAGTGCGAAGTGTCACTGACTTAATGAATCTTAATGTTTTGTAAATAGCTTGGTTAAGTTTTTGTTTTGTTTTGGCATCCATGACAACATCAAACAATCTCAGCAGATTTGTACAATCACAATGACAAAATAACAACTCAACTTTTTTTATTTTTTAAGTGTTGCCCAACCTACCTGGAAGAATTCTGCAGACATTTCTAAGAAGGGGGCCTCAAAGTCTTCCTCGTACACAGTCCTGCCCTCCAGGCCGAGAATCATCAGCATCTGACAGGCGTTCCTGATCGCTCCCCTGTACACACACACACACATTTTTATTTTTAAAGCGATAACGCTTGACTCAACTACATGAGCAAAAACCATCTGTATAGCACTTTGTGACATAAATACATTTAATTTGATATGGATTGAGTTTTATGATTTCTTACACAACCACATAGATTCTTCAAAAGAGATCACAACTACAGAGTAAAAACCATATGCCAGAGCGTTCATGGTGGGTTTTCATGTATTAGGCTCAGCTGCGTATCTCCCAAGTTGAGAGCGTACAAACAAGGTCAGTGCTCTATGAATAGGTTATGCTACTGCCCTTATGATAGGCTTACATATACAACAGTCAAAGATAAATATGGAGCCGTGTTAGAGCTTAAACCTTACATCACACAGCCAGCCATTGTCACCCAGCACATGACCTTCATACACCAGCCTCACCAAATAGCCACTACCTGATAAACAGTGACAGGACTCTGAGTAGGATCAGCCCCCCCCCCCCCCCCCCCCCAACATACTCATCGTGATCTGTAAGGAAAAACTGGTACTCTGACAATTTGTGAATAGAGGGCCAGATCTTTTTGTTAGACCCTGGAAGAGTCCGTACCTATCCACCACCTCTCCCTTCCTCTCGCGTGCGATCATGTCCAGCAGCGTCTGGCGGAGGTGGTCTCGGATGCAGCCGTAGCGCACCACCTGGTCTCTGAAGATGATCAGGCCCAGGTTGTACACATTCTCCACGTTGTTCTGCTGCACGTACACCCGGTCCTGGAGTAGAACACGGAGATAAGTTAGAATGGAACACATTTGACTATTTCATTGTCCTCCAAGGAGAAAGTTATTTGCAGTTAGCCAGAGCTTACTTTACGCAAATTAAAAGTTCAGGCAGGGGGAAGAGATGAAGGAATCAGAAGAATCTCTTGTTTTCTGCTTTGAAAAGCCATATATGATACTGGATAGGCAGGTCAGTTTGGTCACACTAACCAATGCAAATCTATACTCTGCCTGTAATACATGAGAGAAATAGAAGAAATATGCCTGAAACCTCAGTTCTGAGTGAGAGGAAGAGAAACAAAAGAATCCCCTTAGAGAACTCTGCACTCTCAAATGCACCTCCAAGGAGCATGCGCTCTCACAGTAAACACACACCCTCACACAACCACTCACAAGGCCTTACTGCTACAGTAAATCAAGCAGAGTTCTCAAAATGGATAGATAAAACAATAGTAGCTCTTTGTTCTGCCCAGTGCAAAGAGCTACTAGAAGGCTGAGCCTGGCCGGTGCCTGGCCACCGACCCGCCATGAGATGTAGAGGTGAGGGGAGTCTGCCAGGGTCATGCCATCATAAGAGGAAACTATTATTTACACTTCAAGGAAATACTCTAGACAGCTTTCTAGAAAATCAATAGTACTGATTAGGCCTATCTGAGGTTTTTAACATCTTCAGAATCATTCAGGACTAGAATTCAGGAATTCTGCAGATTCATTCAAATCATGCATATTTTCCAGCATGTCCCCGCTATACAGACCGGGGGTTTCCTTCTTGGCAGGGTTGCTAGGGCACTCCAATTCAGTCTCACAACAAAATGGTCGATCCTTCATGGTGAAATAACCATACGATAAGACAGAAAGCAGGCCACCTACCATGTACATGAGGATGTCTCGGATCATGACCATTGCCGTCTGGTGATCATTCCAAGCTTGATTTAATGTCTGCAGGAAGTTATTGTTTAATGAGTTGAGGACATCTTCTCTTACCTGTGGAAAGACATAAGTATTGATAACGACAGAAGCTATATCTTTGCTGAGACTATGTTGAAGTTGCCCATAGACAATGATCTAAAGTCTGTTTAATTCACTTCCCCACCAGATGCCTTTCATGAAGATCTTCAATTGTGTGATCTTTCTCATACATTTTCGCACTTGAAAACCATTCAAAAATAATGAGAAAACTTGATAAGCTACAAGGTGGTCACTTTCATAATACACTTTCATAGCGTATTATGGGAAATGCTTTTCGATAAGATAAATACAGTAGTGCATTGTGGGAAGTGTAGTAATTTACTTTGTTGACGAGGTGCTCGGTGACGACCTCACGCAGGCCTGTGTAGAGCTTCTCGCCGTGTTTGTGCAGCACCATTGTGTAGGCGTTCCTGTAGAGCTCCTCGAAGCTCAGCCCGCTGTTGTTCTTCCTCTGGATCTCCTGGATGGCGTTCTTCAGAAGGTCCCAGATGTTGTTGACATACTTCTCATCCATTGTCATCTAGGGGAAAGATGGCAGTAGGACACAATTGCGAAGAGAAAATTATAACAGAAAAGTTCAACCCTTTTCACGTGTGTCTGTTCATTCTTACAAAGTGTTGTTTCCTTGTGCTGCAAATCTGCACAGATGAGATATTAGTCAATTGTTTCATAAAAAGGTGTTGAAGGCTGTGAATAACAAATCACCCACAAGATGGACCTGCGCTTAAAACTTGACTGATAACAGGGGGGGAAAAAAAACAGCCAATTTTGACTTCACAGTGACTTAATTGTGGCAGTTGGAGCAAACTTTGTCTGAACACATTTAAAACAAACAATGCCATTCGCCTACAATTAGGGATGTCTGTGTTGCTCATTGGTAGAGAAAGTGAAAGAAATTAAAGGTTTATGCAATAGTACATCAAGTGACTAGGCTGATTGTGGTCAACACATTTGTATTAGGCATTTTGTGTTGTGACTGTACAACAGAAGTTAGATACAAATAGCTTGATATAAGCCTAGGCATTTTTTTGTATTGGAAATGATCAATAGCAGAATGTGCACAGCAGGAAGTTAAATGTCTGCATTAGCCTACATGAAAAAGATAATAAGCGATGACATTATTAATACAGAAATGGTCCATCACTACACCAAAGCAGTGGAGTTGTTATGCTAGCCTGCCCATATAAAAACACATTAATTCAGGAGAGAATGTGTTCGGGAAAAGTCATGTAATTTAATAGTTAGGTTGGTGCAGAAGATCTCCAGCCACAACCATACACCTAGAGGCTAGCGCTGGAGGTTGTAACTTTGACTTCATTGTTGGTCTACCAAGAGATGGCTTTCCAACTCACACTGACACATGAGGAGTAATGTGGGGCAAAAAAAATGGAGATCAAAGTTTAAAAAGAGAGAGATATTCCATCAAGTCTCTCCTCCACACTGTGTGCCTCCCCTTCAAAAAGTAACTATTATTTGGGGGCAAACAACTGAACAGGATGATCCAACAAGTGCCAAGGGGAAAAACTGCCTAAATAGTACAACAGTTTTTCACAGCAGCTTCTCCCTACTTCTAAACTAGGCCTAATCCTCAGTTATTATTCTCAGTGGGGCTGTGGCAGGTTAGTCTGGCTAAAACCTAACTCTTCAAGTCCTCTGAACTTCAGAGTCTGTAATGGCTCTTTGATGTTGTGGTCGAGTGTGGTCACAGCTCTCCCCGCGCTTTAAGTCATGTGGCTCGCGTTAGCCAGGATAGCTGCAGGTACGCAGCCAGGCAAAAACTGCATATCCCATACCCTGGCTACATGTCCAGGTACACACAGACAGTGTGTGATCACTAAGGTTACAAAATTCCAGGAACTTTCAATAAATTCCCTGGTTTTCTATAAATCCTGGTTGCATTGTTCCGGATTTCCTGCTTATTCCGGGAATCCTCCAACCAGGATTTCCAGAAAACCAAGGAATGTATTGAAAGTTCCCGGAATTTTGCAACCCTGGTGGTCACAGATGCCGCAGTTATTCCTGCAGCATTCAAGCTGTCAGAGTGTAACACTGGGTGTGAAGGAGCGAGATAAAAGACAGAGAGCAGAATTCAGGGACTGAGATGGAGTACACTTCTGGCTAAGCCCAGGGCCCTGACTGCAATGTCATTCCTTCACATATGCTGCCAAATTCTGGCATCCAACAATGTGAGGCTCCTCTCAACAACATAAAGACTACTACAGCATATAGCTCTCCATGTTTACCTTTTTCTGCAACATAGCAGGCCTATTTTTAAATATCTATAAAATAGTCACCTCCAAAAAAAACACCTAATAAACTTTGACAAATGGGCAAAGGGAAAATACTATTTGATCACCAAATAAAAGTACTCAGTAAGAGAACCAAACTCCACTCCGTAAGCAACGTTGTACAATGCGTGTCTTGATCAACAGAAGCTGTTGACAAAAAATAACCAAACCACTAAGTAATGTTAGCTAACATTAGTAGTTAGCTGTGCTCCTCGATTAGCTAACGTTAATAACCGTTTCAAAGTAGGCCAAGATAAAGAACTGGTTCTGACAGACAGCTAGCTAGCAAGTAAAATACTTTACATTTCTGTTGCTGACTAAACTCAATGATTTCCGATGGAGTTGAGTGGTGATTAGTATGCGCGGACAGCAGCTGCAACGTCATGTTTTTACACTGTATTTTATGTGACGTCGGAGCTCCAGTCCGCCCACACTAGTCACCGCTCAACTCCATCAGAAATCGTGGAATTGAGTCGGCTACCTTTTCTGCTGCCTTCAGTCTTTTTCGGCTGGGTAGTTAGCTAGCTGCACAGCTAGGGAACAGTCAAGATTTGCACGTGGGTGTCCTAGAAGTCTACATTTTTTTTAAAAAGCAATGTACATGTCTAAAGATTACTTTTCAGTATTGCCGGATCCGGAGTGTTCTCACTAGTTAGAAAAACCTAATATTGTGGCGCTGCCCCTTTTTATGACGCTGCTAGCAGCCACGAGTGAGTGCTAGCTAGCCAAGCACCACAACACAAGCATACTATACAACTACTACTGGTGAGTGGAGTTACAAACAGACTATACTAAACAAGTTAAATGTCTTACCTGTGATTAAAATGTTTTCCCACACACACACAGCTACGTGTAGCCTACTTATACACCGATTTACGTCATTTCCCATTTCGAAAGCTTGAAGCCACAGGACTCTTCTCGCAGGCTCCATGTCCCTATGTTGGAGCATTGTGAACCATAGGTCTTGATTTTTGACCTGGTTATATGTACATTGAACAACAGCAGCTTTTCTGCATGTTTTGTTATTTTGTATTTTTTTTAAACTACAACTCAGTTGGCTCTTTTACACTGGGGGTCAATGGGAAATGTGTTTTCCCCAATTTGTGGGCGTGGTCGAGGGAATTCCTTATTGTGTGAGGAAGAGGAGAAGACTTACTCCGCCCAAAACAAGACCACAGTGAGGAATATTTGTATGGAGGTCAATGCAAGTGTCAAATTTGTCTTGTAATGGTTAGGTTGCTACGAATGCACTGACACGTGGGATTTCAGCAAATTTGGAAAACGCTACTTTATATTGGTGGGTCCACTGTCAATATAATAGATAATCTGGCTCTGTTCAAGGCAACTCGGAAATGTTCGACTTATAAAATCGTTGTAGAAAGATGAGGCCCGAGTTTCGCTCTTGGATAGTACGTTAACTTTAACTCGGAGTTCCGAGTTTCCAACTTGTCATGAATGCACCATATCTATCATCGCAAACTGGCTAACTATCTTAACAACTAACGTTAGCTCAGGCTGAATGATAATCAAAACAACCTTCGCTAGCTACATTTTAAGTGACATTTCTCGAGTTAGCTAGTTACTAAGACTGGCGAACTTGGTAGGCTAGCTAGCTATGTAGCCAAGTTATGTATGGTTAACCTGGCAACTTGTTTGCTAGGTACCGTTAGATAGTTGACATACTGTAGGTTAGTTAGCCAGCTAGCCATGTAGATAGCCAGTTAGCTATGTTAATCGGAGAACTAGTTAAGTTAGCTAGCTGGCTGACAGGTCTGTCAGCATCACTGCACGTTAACGTAAACTAGTAGCTAGTTAGTGGATATTTTCCAGTTTGCACAAATAGCTAACATAACTCGATCGACTCAATGCTTATCAGGCTAGCTAGCAAGCCAACGGGCGATTATTAATCAACGAAATAGTACGTTTAGCTAGTTGTTAGCTGACAGTGAAACGCATTTGCTCAGTTAGTCTGGCCTATCTATAGCATCAAACAGCTAGCAAGTGACAACCCCGGTAGTCGCGTCTCAGCGTACCCGGCCAATAACGTTACTTACAGGAAAGGCTCTTATCCTCATCTTGGTGTCTTTCTTGACGCCGCCTTTGAGGTTGGACATGATTAGTTAGTGCGTCCGTCGTCTCTAAGTTAACATGAAATACTATTTTAGGCTGCAACAGGGAGGCCTTCAAATGCAAAGTGGTAAAGATCTCCCTCGACCTTCCCCTTGGGTTTGGGTCCGTCTCTCTGCGCTGTTGTTGTCACACTTCTCTCAAAATTTGCCTAGCTTCTCTTGCAGTGATGGCGGACAACAATCTTCTACTGCGCAGTGTTAACTGCGCACCGAAATCACGCGAGATTAACTGTCGAAAAATAAAGTCACAAAAAGATACAGAACGTTCATCCTCCTCATTCAGCAAGTTTGAACTATGTCCAATTTATGAACTATGTCCAATTATAAACTGGGTGGGTTGAGCCCTGAATGCTGATTGGCTGACAGACATGATATATCAGACCATATACCATGGGTATGACAAAACATGTATTTTTACTGCTCTAATTATGTTGGTAAGTACTTTATAATAGCAATATAATAGGCACCTCGTGGGTTTGTGATATATGGCCAATATCAGTGTTGTAAAAATACATGTTTTGGGGTATCTGTTCTTTACTATTTTTATTATTGACAACTTTTACTTTTACTCCACTACTTTCCTGAAGAAAATCATGTACTTTTAACATTTTCCCTGACACCCAAAAGTATTCGTTGCATTTCAAATGCTTAGCAGGACAGGAAAATTATCCTTAGTCACACACATCAAGAGAACATCCCCGGTCATCCATTCTGCCTCTTGGCAGACTCAATAAACACAAATGCTTTGTTTGTAAATGTTGTCTGAGTGTGAGGGGGGGGGGGGGGGGGGGGGGGGGGGGGGGTGAAAGGAAATAAAGAAAATTGTGCCATCTGATTTGCTTAATATAAGGAATGTGAAATGATTATACTTTTACTTTTGATACTTGAGTATATCTTAGCAATTGCATTTACTTTTGATACTTAAGCATATTTAAAACCAAACACTTTTAGACTTTTACTCAAGTAGTATTTTACTAGGTGACTTTCACTTTTCCTTGAGTAATTTTCTATTAAGGTATCTTTACTTTTACTCAAGTATGACAATTAGGTACTTTTCCACCACTGGCCAATATACCACGGCTAAGGGCCGTGTCCAGACACTTCGCGTTGCATCATTCATAAGAACAGCCCTTATCCGTGGTATATTGGCCATATATCACACCCCCTTGGGCCTTTTTGCTTAATTATAATAGGTTCTCACTGTAAAATATCAGATTTAACTAGTATTGACAATTTATGTTTAAATACAGTCTATGAAATTCATATCCTATTGCATTTCAGCAAATAGTCAAAATTGGAGGTGTCATTGATTGGTTTAATATGACAAAAATATGCACATTTAAAAATATAGCATTCTTCGCACTCACTTGCTACTTAACTACAATCCCTTATTGAGTAGTCAGTGCCCATGCACTGTCTACTATGATGAGATGGCCAATAGGCTACTGTCTCAATCACATAACCAATCTACTATTTTGTTGCATTTAAGTAGGCTACCAGTGTGCATGTACCATGCATATGCCTACATACAAGACACTGTGCTAATGTAAACTGAGGGGTATTGTGATATTCTTAGAGCTAATAGTATGACAGTGTAGGATCTGTAGTTTCTGTCCATGTTTCCCATGGGACCCTAAACCAGGATTGGGGAGTAACTGATTACATGTAATCCAACTACAAAAAACCTAACTATAATCAGTTACTTACCAGCTAAAATATTTTGCTTAGAGAAAGGCACAATCTGTTTCTGTAGAAAGCCAACTTTAAATCTTAGCTTCTTAACCAGCTCATCTAGATGTTTTTTAAACATAAAATCCATATCAATCCAAATGTTGTTGTCATGTGGTGTTGCTACCATGCTGTATGTTCATGTGTTGCTGCCATGTTGTTGTCATGTGGTGTTGCTACCATGCTGTATGTTCATGTGTTGCTGCCATGTTGCTGCCATGTTGCTACCATGCTGTATGTCCATGTGTTGCTGCCATGTTGTTGTCATGTGGTGTTGCTACCATGCTGTATGTTCATGTGTTGCTGCCATGTTGTTGTCATGTGGTGTTGCTACCATGCTGT
Organism: Oncorhynchus mykiss; assembly: GCF_057628025.1. Lineage (NCBI taxonomy): Eukaryota > Metazoa > Chordata > Actinopteri > Salmoniformes > Salmonidae > Oncorhynchus > Oncorhynchus mykiss. The sequence continues at coordinate 3,361,868 of NC_143049.1, forward strand.
ATGTTCATGTGTTGCTGCCATGTTGCTACCATGCTGTATGTTCATGTGTTGCTGCCATGTTGTTGTCATGTGGTGTTGCTACCATGCTGCATGTTCATGTGTTGCTGCCATGTTGTGTTGCTACCATGCTGTATGTTCATGTGTTGCTGCCATGTTGTTGTCATGTGGTGTTGCTACCATGCTGTATGTTCATGTGTTGCTGCCATGTTGTTGTCATGTGGTGTTGCTACCATGCTGTATGTTCATGTGTTGCTGTCTTAGGTCTCTCTTTATGTAGTATTGTGGTGTCTCTCGTGGTGATGTGTGTTAGGTCCTATATATATTTTATCCGAGCCCTCTCCCCGCCGTTGCCCTTTTGCAGGCCGTTATTGTAAATAAGCATTTGTTCTTAACTGACTTGCCTAGTTAAATAAAGGTTAAAATAAATAAAAATGTATATGCAGGAAAATGTTTGATTGGAGAACCATCTCATGAGTGAAAATGTAGTTCATCTGAAATATTCTTCAGAGAGTTTGAAAAAACACCATGTACATAATTTGGTTTTGCCTGTATTAAGCACAAGTTTTAAATCAGCAAGGTGTAACAGCTGTTGGAAGGAGAGAACCAATGGTAAGTGTTCATATTTATTTATTGAACACTAAATACAAAAATAACAAGAGAATAAATGAAACCGTTTAAACAGTTTAAAAGGTGCAAACACTGATACAGAAAACAACTACCCACAAACCCATGTGGGCAAGAGCTACCTAAGTATGGTTCTCAATCAGAGACAACGATAGACAGCTGCCTCTGATTGAGAACCACACCCGGCCAAACACATAGAAATAGAAAAACATAGAATGCCCACCCCAACTCACGCCCTGACCAAACCAAAATAGAGACATAAAAAGGATCTCTCAGGTCAGGGCATGACACAAGGGATTCCTGCATAGCTATAAAATCTGACTGTAGTTTTGATACAGCCAGATCAACAGTCGGGGCAATAGCATACATAATAGTATCATCCGCATATGGATTAAAATGACAATTTTTAACAGATTGACCAATGGTGTTTATATAAATAGTGAAGAGAATAGGTACCAAAACCGACCCCTGTGGTACACATTTATGTACTTCAAGAAATTCTGATCTCACCTGAAAAAAGGGTTGTTTTTACAGTACCAGTCAAACGTTTTAGAACACCTACTCATTCAAGGGTTTTTCTTAATTTTCACTATTTTCTACATTGTAGAATAATAGTGAAGACATAAACTATGAAATAACACATATGGAATCATGTAGTAACCAAAAAAAGTGTTAAACAAATCAAAATATATTGTATATTTTAGATTTTTCAAAGTAGCCACCCTTTGCCTTGACAGCTTTGCACACTCTTGGCATTCTCTCAACCAGCTTCATGAGGTAGTCACCTGGAATGCATTTCAGTCAACAGATGTGCCTTCTTAAGCTGAGACCTTGACACTGAGATATCTTTTGTTCTCAAAACAAGGTCTGGGCGTACTGCCAAATTGCAGCTACTGATAGTGATGATTCGTTCAGTCAGCGACTCGCATGAACATAGAAATTGGTTTATAGAACAGCACATGAATAGAACACAGAAATTAGTTTTAAGAAAAGCAAATGTATGACATTTCCATCACAAGATTTTACAACCTATTATTTTCTTACAATTTAAATGTGGTGACCACATTATTTGACCAACTCAGGCTACATCTGTTTTTAAGAGTTTTAGCTTTTAAACTTGTTATACCTGCTAGCCTATCTGAGTGGCTTCTTACGGATGAGGGACGGGATGAACAAAACAACAAAAGAAATGTCACATTTCACATTATGCTGTCCACCGTGCCTCCGTCAGAGCGTTATTCCAACTCTCTATCTGCACCCTGGTCACATTAAAATGCCCTGGCCCTGGGTGATGATGGACCAAGGACTGGAAGATGGAATATCTTCTCACAGTCATGACGCTGCTCTCTGAATAAGACAATAGACAGTTACTCAAACACTAACTGTCCCATGCAGGGGCAGACTGGCAGATGGGCTGGTCCATTTTTTTTCTCAGTGGGCATGTCTAACTTGTTTTTTTTTAAATGTTGCACAAAATTATCATGGGGGCCTCAAGGAAAACAATGGGTCAGTGTGTTAGAAATGCCAGGGCCAATTTCAGGTTGATGCCATGCCCCTGATGCCATGTTCTCTTCACATCAGGCCACAATCAAAAGAAATGGCGAGAATAGGAAAATGTAAAGCATTGAGTCACTTTCGTATTCAACCACTAATGTAGGGGTGGGTAGCATTCTTTCGTAACTTGTTTCCAACTCCTCAGCCTCATGTTCTCAAACTCCAATTTTCTGATTTCCCACAGCCTTTCTCTGATCACATTCATGAGCCTCTGTTCGCTCTCCATGTTGCTGAAACGACAAACGTATGTCTGCGTGGAAAGTAGTGCCATTGGGATAGAATATCTAATCGCTAGCCACTTGCCTAACCTGACCTGGTAAATAGATACCATGATTTCCTCAACTTTTTTCCCCCTACATACATACAGTTGAAATCAGAAGTTTACATCCACCTTAGCCAAATACATTTAAACTCAGTTTTTCACAATTCCTGAAGTAAAGTAAAGTAAAGTAAACATTCCCGGTCTTACGTCAGTTAGGATCACCACTTTATTTTAAGAATGTGAAATGTAAGAATAATAGTAGAAAGAATAATTTATTTCAGCTTTTATTTCTTTCATCACATTCCCAGTTGGTCAGAAGTTCACTTGCACTCAATTAGAATTTGGTAGCATTGCCTTTAAATTGTTTAACTTGGGTCAAACGTTTCGGGTAGCCTTCCACAAGCTTCCCACAATAACTTGGGTGAATTTTGGCCCATTCCTCCTGACAGAGCAGTTGTAACTGAATCAGTTTTGTAGGCCTCCATGCTCGCACACACTTTTTCAGTTCTGCCCACAAATTTTCAATAGGATTGAGGTCAGGGCTTTGTGATGGCAACTCCAATACCTTGACTTTGTTGTCCTTAAGCCATTTTTCCACAACTTTGGAAGTATGCTTTGGGTCATTGTCCATTTGGAAGACCCATTTGCGACCAAGCTTTAATTTCCTGACTGATGTCTTGAGATGTTGCTTCAATATATCCACATAGTTTTCCCCCCTCATGATGCCATCTATTTTATGAAGTGCACCAGTCCTTCCTGCAGAAAAGCACCACAACATGATGCTGCCATCCCCGTGCTTCACGGTTGGGAAGGTGTTCTTTGGCTTGCAAGCCTCCCCCTTTTTCCTCCAAACATAACGATGGCATTATGGCCAAACAGTTCTAATTTTATTTCATCAGACCAGAGGACATTTCTCAAAAAAGTACGATCTTTGTTCCCATGTGCAGTTGTAAACAGTAGTCTGGCTTTTTTTATGGTGGTTTTGGAGCAGTGGCTTCTTCCTTGCATAGCCTTTCAGGTTATGTCAATATAGGACTCGTTTTACTGTGGATATAGATACTTTTGTACCTATTTCTTCCAGCATCTTCACAAGGTCCTTTGCTGTTGTTCTGGGATTGATTTGCACTTTTCGCACCAACGTACATGAATCTCTAGGAGAGAGGCACTGAGTTTGAAGGTAGGCCTTGAAATACACCCACACCTCTAATTGACTCAAATTATGTCAATTAGCCTGTCAGAAGCTTCTAAAGCCATGACATCATTTTCTGGAATTTTCCAAGCTGTTTAAAGCCACAGTCAACTTAGTGTATGTAAACTTCTGACCCACTGGAATTGTGATACAGTGAATTATAAGTGAAATAATCTGTCTGTAAACAATTGCTGGAAAAAATACTTGTGTCATGACAAAACTATAGTTTGTTAACAAGAAATGTGTGGAGTGGTTGAAAAAGGAGTGTATGTCAACTTCCGACTTCAACTGTATGTACACTATTTCAGTCACATGCCCCCCCCCCCCCCCCCCCCCCCCAATCTCTGTTATCGATGTAATAGCCGAGCACCTGGTTTGTGATCCATGTGGAGCAAAGTTTTCTTCCTTTCTCCCTTTATTTATAAACAAAACAAAAACGTACCCTGCTATGGCACCATTGAAGTCACATCGCATGATGTAGGCCTTCTAGGAGAGTGTACTTTTCTTCCCTGAGACCCGATGCCTCCCACCTTCTCTGCTCGAGTTAAAAATGTATCAGTTCTCTCTCTCTCGTCTATTGTCATCTATCATTCATCTGCATCTGCATGGTCTCCATCTGGTCCAATCACTGAAACTAGGCCTATTTTTCAGAATGAGCTAGACCTACTTAGGTGATTCATATAGAAAGTGTGTAGACATTTTTAGACTTTTCTAGACATGTCTTATGTAGGCCTAGAAAGTCTCTGTTATCACCTTTTAAAAACTCTAAAATTAGACCTAGGTCAAACTCCCTCACCCTTCTCTCCCCATTTAGTTTCAAAATTGATGCTTTAGAAGTCAGAAACACATTTTCCAGTTCCCACGCTGTTATCCTTGGGCTATCTTTGTTGTCCTGCAGTCCTGCAGTCACTTAAAGCCCTGCTACACAATAGCTCCAAAAACTCAGGGAAGATGAGCGTGTGTGTGTGTGTGTGTGTGTGTGTGTGTGTGTGTGTGTGTGTGTGTGTGTAAGAAAAGGAGAGGGAGAGAGACAGACAGGAAATCAGTTTAACAGTACATTTTTAGACATTATGCTCTATGTATGCAATGTTGCTTGTTGATTCAAGCCTGTTGTTTTGCCAAATAACAAGGTACCGAACTGTCGTATACCAAGAGTAGTTTTTGCCACACACTTTACACCTGTGTATGTGTATGGCAGGGCTTTACACTTTTGGTGCTGCTCTTCTCTATGACTGTGGTCTCTCAGAACCAACCTCAGGACTGCTCAGAGGTATATGACAATAGCTTCATCCACAGTGGAATGTTTACCATCTACCCTGCTGGCCCCACGTCTGCTGTCTATGCCTACTGTGACATGGACACTGACGGAGTGAAATGGACTGTGAGAATGAGAGACAGATGGAGAGAGAGAACAGTGAGAGGAAACAGAGAGAGAGAACAGAGGGGAGAACAAAGTGAAGACTGTGATTTCTGTTTCTTTCCCAGTTCTTCCAGAGACAAATGGATGGGTCTGTGAACTTCTACAGAGACTTGGACCACTACAAGAATGGCTTTGAGCATGCTGCAGGAGACCACTGGCTGGGGTAAGGGCTTTTTATTGATGTGGACTGGGTTGTACTGCACCGGATATGTGTAAGTTATGTTCACCACTGACTGTAAAGTTCTTACTAAATCCATTACTTGTTAGTTTGTAACTAGTGGTTTACTAAATTGGGTTGCCGGTTTGGAGACCCTCCATCACCTGTCCAGGGTAGGAAGACAGAGCTGAGGGTGGACATGGAGGACTTTGAGCAATTTGGGGAGAAGGGCCTTGGTCAGGAAGGTGACCAAGAACCCAATGGTCACTCTGACAGAGCTTCAGAGTTCCTCTGTGGAGATGGTAGAACCTTCTAGAAGGACAACCATCTCTGCAGCACTCCACCAATCACTCCTCAGTAAAAGGCACATGACAGCCTGCTTGGAGTATGCCAAAAGGCACTGGTCTGATGAAACCAAGATTGAACTCTTTGGCCTGAATACCAAGCATCACGTCTGGAGGAAACCAGGCACCACTCATCACCTGGCAAATACCACCCCTACCATGAAGCATGGTGGTGGAAACATCATGCTGTGGGATGTTTTTCAGGGGCAGAGACTAGCCAGTATCGAGGGAAAGATGAAAGGCCAAAGTACAGAGAGATCCTTGATGAAAACCTGCTCCAGAGGGCTCAGGCCCTCAGGCTAGGGTGAAGGTTCACCTTGCAACAGGACAATGACCCTAAGCACACAGGCAAGACAACCTAGGAGTGGCTTCCGGGCCTATCTCTGAATGTTCTTGAGTGGCCCAGCCAGAGCCCAGACTTGAACCCGATCGAACATCTTTGGAGAGACCTGAAAATAGCTGTGCAGTGACACTCCTCATCCAACCTGACAGAGCTTGAGAGGATTTGCAGAGAAGAATATGAGAAACTCCCCAAATACAGGTATGGCAAGCTTGTAGCGTCATACCCAAGAAGACTCGAGGCTGTGATTGCTGCCAAAGATGCTTCAACAAAGTACTGAGTAAAGGCTCTGAATACTTATGTAAATGTGATATTTAATTTTTTTTAAATTTGCAAACATTTCTAAAAACCTATTTTTGCTTTGTCATTATGGAGTATTGTGTACAGATTGATGAGGAAAAAAATGTCCTCCATTTTAGAATAAGCCTGTAACGTAACAAAATGTGAAAAAGTGAAGGGGTCTGAATACTTTCAGAATGCACTGTATTGTGAATCGTAATAATGTAGATTAACAGGTAAAAACGACCTAAAACTAATATTATGCAAGATGTCAATTCTTCGTGGCTAGCTGGCTAGCTAACAGTACTAGTAGCTAACCAGTTAGTGCTATTGGCTTATTTTGTGCTTGTGATCTATGGTATGTAGGCAGGTAAACATTCAAAAATTAACACAACATGTATTTATTAATGTATCAAGATAAAAAATATTGTAGTCAGGCAATGTATGAGATGTGAATAGGCAACATGTCATTCCAAAGTCGGAGTGTATTTTTCTCGCTTCAGCTCAAATAATGGCCACCGTGATTTCAATACCTTTTGCATCATTTTTTACGTGGTTGCGTCATATTTATTTGCATCCTTTCCGTGGAATCTTGAATTGATGCAAGATTCAAAATATGTGTAAACAGAGTACGCATTCGAGAAGTGCCCTCCGTGCTCTGTTTCGCATACTTTGATTTGGACTCATACGCTGACTCCCATGCTCCAATTTGTGTGCTCGGAGCACAGTAGTATTAATTTTGAGAAACACCCTCAGAGTAAGACGCTCCACGTCTTCAACTTTAAGATGGCGGGGCAGGTGACATAGAAATCAGAGCTGCTCACTTTATTGGTGGATTCATGAATGACTCATTTGTAATATATTATGGTATTTTTCACAGCAATAGAAAGCAAAATGGTTGATTGTTTCTGCTTATTCTATTGTGGGTGTTATGTTAAATGCCACATCAGGATTCAAAATGATTCACAGTTCAATTAAATTCACAATCAATCTAAACTCAATTCAACTCAACCCGATTGATGAACAATTAAATTAAATTAAATCCTGAACCCCTTTCACCAGGTGATGCCCTCTCCCACTACAACATCCAGAGGTTTTCCACCTGCGACCGGGACCAGGTCAGCAGCCATGTGAACTGTGCTGAAAGTTACCTGGGAGGCGTCTAGTAGACCAAGCGCTACAGCGCTAACCCCAACTGTGTCTATAGCCAGAATAGTCTGCAAAATTGCAAATTGATCACAACTAAGCCCAAAAAAAGATTGTATTTGAAAAGAACAATAATTTTATACCTTGATTACATTAAGCCACAATCACATAATTATGTCTCTTTTTTTTTGTGCGAATACTTGGGAACAGATTTCGGTAATTAAACAGATTTTTTGCTGAATTCCTTTTTACTAAAAACCTTGGGGGGCCCAAGAAAATCATTCAACGTTCATTGGCCTACATAAGCACATAGGTATGTGTGTACATGTGTGTGTTTAGGAGAGTGTGTGCTATTTGTGGCTGCCTCGCAAATGGCACCCTATTCCCTATTTAGTGCAATACATTTGACCAAGTAGTACACTATATAAAGAATAGGGTGCCATTTAGGATGCAATCTGTGAGTGCATAGTGGCATGTATCAGCACTGTAGCCCATGCTCTGAGTTCCTCCCATTCCACAGAACAGTGGCTCAGCTACTGTTTGCTTGCTGATAATGACAGCAACTGACAGATAGACTAAGTTGACCCAGAGGTCTGAAATGCATCTGTAGATAATGGGCAAATGAGGATCTTAGGTTACGTTAGGGAAATAAATGAATGACAATGCAACATTTAATTTTGGTGACATTGAAAATAAACCTTTACTGTGTCATAGTTGCATATCATATATTGTACGTTTAGCACATTAGTAATATATAATACGAAATGGGTGATGGACAGTCACAAATTAATACATACCATACAAAATGTAACATATCATACTAAATGTAGTATGTCAGATTTACATACAGAATAATACGAAATGCTCTGAGACCAGGTTGAAAGAGCAGGTGTTCTTAATGTTTTGTATACTCCGTGTATATCTATAGACCCTTTCCAGTACACGTCACACTGATGTCAGTGACTCTTGTCGGCAGTAAGAAAGATATCGCCATCTGTGCCCATTCAACATAGCCTAGATGTACTTTTTTGGGTTCTCATACGCTTACAATTATGTTCTCATACGCTTACAATTTTACCTTTTGAAGTTGGACGTTTTTTTTAAAACATTATATTAAGCAGGACATTCATACGAGCCTTAAAATCCAAGTATAATCCAAAAGTAGTGTGAAATACACTCATGTGTGCTACAACACGAGCAACATGTAAATCGAGGCTCTTTTTGCAGACGTTCTAGATGAACCCAACTTGCGCGCATCGCCCCCGTGCGGCAATGTTTGTAAACACAGGAAGGCGTCTATAGAAAATGTAGTCTTTTGTTTTTAAACTGAAGTAACAATATCGACCTGCTGATGTCAGTGTCGTGTCGCGTGCTTTTTTCTGTTGTTGCTGTAGTGTGGGCCGAAACCTGGCAATGTGCTGTAAATTAGCTAATTGAGGAGGAGACAGCAATTCAAAGTCAGGACAGACAGGTACGTGAAAAATGTCAACGTTTGTTTGTTAAAATTTACGATAAACGGTAGATGATCGTTGTGGTGAAGGCAGCACAGTCATACCTGTAGTTTCTTCAGTAATGCTGAAGTGCTGTGAACTGCTGCCGTTGATTTCTGCTGATTTCCAACGTTCACGTTGCACAGCCACTGGTCCCAAAAGCGCTGACATCAAGGAAGGCCAGGGAAACAAACACTGCTTACTACTGTATCCCTGTTTCATAATTTTAGCCAGGTCACTTTTGTCTGTGTGCCAACATCACAACATTGGAGGACTAATTTAATCCCTTACTGGTGTTGACCTTGAAACCATGTATGCTTCACATTGGCTACAGAGAAAATATCAAGGGATATATTCAGGACAACAGAGATGTATTGCCATGTTGCCCACTGTATAATGGCCACTAGTTTACTTTCATATACAAGGGTTGATGCATAGAATGCATACATAGTTCGTATAACTTCAGTAGGCCTCGTACATAAATAGAGTTGAAAACACCTCATATCAGGCACAACAAGAGAAAAGAGTTGCTAAGCCTACTTAGTACATTAGAATAGGTGTGCCATGTCAGTCACAAGAGTATTCAAGTTTCCATTGAGTTTGGATGAGGGAAATCAGAGTTGCCCCAGTGTTTGCAGATCCATTGTCATGTCTTCTATAGCAACGGGTTGGGTCACAGTAACATTACAGAACAAAGTGAAATGCATGGTTGGAGTCCGAGAGACATCACACTGAGGTTCAGAAAGTGGCACCACTTGGAGTGTGAGCTGCCTAATGAAAGTGAGAGGGAAGGCAGCAGACATGTAGGACACATCTGTTTTAACACCTGATAACTGCCAAAGGCATCTCAGTGCACTTGCATCAGTCATCATTCCTCTTTCTGATCACTCTGGATATTACAGTGTGGTTGCCGTAACTATTGGAATATTGACATGGTCACATGGGTGTAATGTTATGGCTGCATCAAGAATGTAATGACCGTAGTAGACCAGGGAACTGAATTCCTGGTATGCCTACTTGAGACCCACAAGGGTTTGCAGGTTTTTGTTCCAGCCTAACAATAATGAAACAGATTGAACTAATCAAGGGCTTGATTGTTAAATAATTAGTTGATTCACCAATGTTAGTGTTGGGCTGGAACAAAAGCCTGAACACACAATGGATCTCCAGGATCAGTAGCGAAGATCACTGCGGCTCAGACTGCAGCCTAAAGAAGGAGTGACTTCTGGAATGTGCTCAGGAAAAACAGTAATCATTGCCAAAACAGATTGAGTGTTGAGATGCCAACGCCCTGAAATGATAAGCAGGGCTTTGGAATCTTTGGAAGGGCGTTATTACACATTAAGAGTCTTCATATACACTTCGCTAACTCTTATCTTTCACCCACCCAGCATTTTTAGAAAAAGATCTCTCCAACAAACCATGTTGTGATGTGATAGTAATTTTGGCTGTAACTTCTTGCCCCGTCAACAGTGACACTGTAGATAACTGGTGAAAATGTCTAGGGGGGGGGGGGGGGAATTCAATATTCTTCAGAAAATCAATAGATAGTTCCCAAAGGTTCTAGGGCCATTTTGCAGAACTCTGTATTAGCTGCCAATAGTCCACAAGGCAATTCATCTTTAAAATGTTTGATATATAGAAGATCTGGCCATTGAAAACCATTAGTAACTATAAAGCAGTGTTGTCATAGTTGTAAGGCCTTGTAAGCGTTTTTAATCACTGCCTGTGAGTGTTTTGAAACCCTGAAAATGTATGTTGGGTCATTCTTATGCATTTCAAATGATCAAAGAGTCTACCAGTGTTTGAAATATTGACATATAAGGCCATTATGCTAGCATGGACTTTCAACTGCCAATGTTTTTCAGGCCTTAGCCCACTTATCATCGCCCCTGCATGGTTATGACTCAGTAATCATAGGCTATGTCTGTTTTTCTTGTCCCTCCCTCCTCTCCTCTTTCTCTCTGCTAGGGGAATCCAGTATTGAGTTAATGACGCTACTGGAGAAAGTATTTGTTGACTTTTGTGCCCAGACTGGAGGTCAGTAAGGGAGTTCTGTGTTATTAATGGGGCGACGTGATTGGCCAAAGAGGGATATAAGTATGCATGGGCACGCTGGCTAGCTAGTCCGGGAAATACAGTAGGTGCTGTGTGGAGTTTGCCGGTTACTAGGCGACAAAGTGGTGAGTCGTCTGAAAATGTTTTTAAAGACTCGAGGTGCTGTGGCCATGTCCCCCTTCCCTGGTTTGCCCCCAGATAGATCCATACACCCATGATCCCCCTAGGTATTTTAACTGTGGTGCTAGCTGTCATCATGATCCATTGGAGGGATAGTTCATCTCCATGGAATTTTATGTTGCCAATCTTTCCCATTCATTTTCGATTGAGGCCTGCAGATTTGTACTAATGGATTTAGCAGGATTGACACAACAGATGGGCTTGGAATATGGACACAACTCCGATTCAGCTTCTGGTGTTTGGCTCATATTCCATCAGACTCTGCATTTAAACCGACAACTCTCCAGTTGTTGGCCTGTCTATCTAATCTCTAGGCTACCAAGCGGCCACCCCAAAACATTTGACAGACTGATTTTGGGGGGAGCTATCTTTTCAATCAGTTTTACTTTCTGGTGTTTAAATGAGCATGTTAATGCCTATACTGTATAAGATTAAAGACATGGCATTCTAATGTATCAGGTTGCTCTATCACTCAACCAACCTGTCAAGATGATGGGAAATATTTGAATGCAGAGTGGATCTTCTTAACCCTTCCTTTACCCTTGACCTTTTTCCTCACCCTTACACCTCACCCCTGTAAACTCTTCCATTAACCTTATGAGCTACAGCTTATTGCCTTCCCCCTTATCCCTAACCAAACCCTCAACCCTATCTAATATCCATTAGCCTACCCTTTACCCCCGCCCTCACCCATCCCTCTTGATACTGACCGGAGCCCTCAGTTTGATTCATGCTCTGATAAATCAACACCACGTATTCTGGATTGACCCGCTCTGGTTGGCAATACGCTTGTCTGTAACCTGCCTTAAGCAATGTGTCTACAGCATTGAGGATAACGCATTACATCAATAAATGTTAGGCTAATTTAACCTAGAGGGGCTTTCTCAAGCCCAGCACTACAGGATTAGTGGAGATAGGACTGTAATTGAATGTGTTAATATTGATGGTGCTTTAAACTCCAATACCCCTACGTACCCCAGGACGCTTAGGGGTTATTATTATGTTATTGCAGGGCCTGCATGATGATAACTGTTGGTATTGAGTTGATGGGCTCCCACAACTGTCTGACTGGATCTCTTCTCTTAAGGCCTAATTCTGATGGGATGGATGAATGTATAAATGACATTGTACCATGATAAGATTCTAAGATTCAGAGTAGCCTATGTGTATAATATACTTAAAACACCTGGAAAGGCAGCACTGTCTCCAGGCAAGTTATTTTGAAAAGTTTTAATGAATTATTTTCATAACTGCTGCTCGAACTTGGAGACTTATAGATGATAGAAACATAGTACTGTAGCTACATTGCAGTCGAGTTCCCTCTATATGAATAAACTCCTGTTCCCTTCCTATTGTAGTGGGACCTTTTAGAGAAGTGACGGAGTAATGGGATTATGGCTGGTGTGAAAACAGCATTCCCAGGGCTATCCCATATTAAAATGTTGAGTCTGGCGACTCAGCTGCCATGTTGGTTCGTTGAGCAGACAACTTTTAATTTGTGTGTCTCCCTCTCCCTATTTCCCTCTTTCTCTCTCCCTCTCAGGGACATGTCTGTGATATGAGGGGGTAAGAGAGGTGATGCTACATTAGTCTGATATTGATCTGGGTTGATGGGAACACGTATCCGGGGACATGGGTAATTCTGTCCTCGATTTAAGAGAGGGAGTGGAGAGTGGGAGATGGAGTAAGACACACAGTCATGCATGTAGGCAGGCAGGTATGGGGCTCCGAGTGGTGCAGTGGTCCTAGGCACTGCATCTCAGTGCTAGAGGGGTCAAATCCAGGCTGTATCACAACTGGCTGTGATTGTGAGTCCCATGGGGCAGCGCACAATTGGACCAGCGTCGTCCGGGTTTGGCCGGTGTAGGTCGTCATTGTAAATAAGAATTTGTTCTTAACTCACTTGCCTAGTTAAAGGTTAAATACAAATATGCAGGCAGGTATGCAGGCTGGCAGACAGAGAAAGAAAGAGGAAATAGAGAGAAGGACCTGTTGTTGTTGCGGGTAAAACTGTGCACAAGATCTTTATCCACTAATGTGATCATTACACTGTGAAAAAATGTAATATGACATTGCATAGTGTCATAATATATAGCAGGGTTTGAGACTGCAACCTTTTGAATTGGCAGTGCGGCACCAATTGTTTATTGGTCTCTACACACTGCGCACACACTGGTTGAATCAATGTTGTTTTAACGTCATTTGTCAATGTATTGTGATGTGGAATCAACGCGGAAAATACATTGGATTTGAAAAAAGTAATGAACCAGTAGTGTTTTCATCTCATTTCAACCAGCGTTGTTAACATTGAAATGAGGGTAAAACTTCAAGTTAAATACAGTGCCTTAACCTTACTAACAGGTTGTTACATCAATCTAATTTCAACATGATTATCAGAACTATGTACACATTGAAATTGTGTTGGAAATCCCATGTAGAAACAGAACATATTTTTCATCCTGTGGGTGGTGGAAATGATGCTGAATTTCGTATTTGATGACACGTATTTTATTTGAACTTGTTTCAGTTTTGATAGTAAAATGGTATGTTTGATTCAACATCATGCCATCAACCTAACTAAAGAGGTATATTTAAATGTGAAGCCACACATTACTGCCTGAACAGTGACTCATACTGACATATGAGGTGTAGGACACTTCAGTGAGAATAGGTCTACCATCCAGATGCCTACCTCTATGTAGCTTTAGAAACAAGCGGTGTTTGATTCAGCAGAACCATCATGTCAACACGTTTAGATATTGATCAGCCTCCATATTAATCTGTGTAGACTACCTAAATAACATTGAAGAGTTGAAGTAACTTCTCTAACTTTTCTGACACAAGCTGAATGTGAAAGTCAATTCAGAGTGAGGTTGGGTTTATGTAGGCTACATCTGATTTTCCCAACAAAGGACACCATCATTTCTACCTGTGGCTAGGTATACAATCATTCAGCCATGGTTGAATGGATCTTTGGAAGTTTAGAAATAGATACCAGGTTGTGTTTATGTAGGCTACATTGACATCTGATTTGCCCAAAGTACACCATCATGAGGTCGAAGGAATTGTCTGTAGAGCTCCAAGACAGGATTGTGTCGAGGCACAGATCTGGGGAAGGGTACCAAAACATTTCTGCAGCATTGAAGGTCCCCAAGAACACAGTGGCCTACACCATTCTTAAATGGAAGAAGTTTGGAAACACCAAGACTCTTCCTAGAGCTGGCCACTCGGCCAAACTGAGCAATCGGGGGAGAAGGGCCTTGGTCAGGGAGGTGACCAAGAACCCGATGGTCACTCTGACAGTGCTCCAGAGTTCCTCTGTGGAGATGGGAGAAGCTTCCAGAAGGACAACCATCTCTGCAGCACTCCACCAATCAGGCCTTTATGGTAGAGTGACCAGACAGAAGCCACTCCTCAGTAAAATGCATATGACAGCCCGCTTGGAGTTTGCCAAAAAAGCTCCTAAAAGGACTCTGACCACGAGAAACAAGATTCTCTGGTATGATGAAAACAACTCTTTGGCCTGAATGCCAAGCATCACTTCTGGAGGAAACCTGGCACCATCCCTACAGTGAAGCATGGTGATAGCAGCATCATGCTGTGGGTATGTTTTCAGCGGCAGGGACTGGGAGACTAGTCAGGATTGAGGGAAAGATGAATGGAGCAAAGTACAGAGAGATCCTTAATAAAAACCTGCTCCAGAGTGCTCAGGACCTCAGACTGGGGCGAATGTACACCTTCCAACAGGACAATGACACTAAACACACAGCCAAGACAACGCAGGAGTGGCTTCAGGACAAGTCTCTGAATGTCCTTGAGTGGCCCAGCCAGAGCCCGTACTTGAACCCGATCGAACATCTCTGGAGACACCTGAAAATAGCTGTGCAACGATGCTCCCCATCCAACCTGACAGAGCTTGAGAGGATCTGCAGAGAAGAATGGGAGAAACTCCCCAAATACAGGTGTGCCAAGCTTGTAGCATCATACTCAAGAAGACTCGAGACTGTGATTGCTGCCAAAGGTGCTTCAACAAAGTTCTGAGTAAAGTGTCTGAATACTTATTTCTGTTTTTTATTTTTCATAAATTTGAGAGAGAAAAAAATCTAAAAACCTGTTTTTGCTTTGTCATAATGGGGTTTTGTGTGTAGATTGATGAGGGAATAAAACGATTTAATACATTTTATAATAAGGCAGTAACGTAACAAAATGTTGTCTGAATACTTTCCGAATGCACTGTATATACTTTCAAAGCAGAAGATATCTCCTTCCAATGTTGATATTTGGTTGCGTTCACAATTCAATATGATTGATATGTTGTATTCACGTCTTAAAAAATGATTTAAAAGAATAAGACTAAATCAAAACGAATAAATGTGATTTGATTTAGTCCTATTCTTCTGCTTAGATTTTTGGTTGAGATGGAGATGTGAATCCAACATATTAATAACTTGTTGGCCTAGATTAAATTTGAACTCAACCAACCATCCCTCATATACAAGACAATATAAACTCAGCAAAAAAAGAAACGTCCTCTCACTGTCAATTGTGTTTATTTTCAGCAAACTTAACGTGTAAATATTTCTATGAACAGAAGATTCAACAACTGAGACAAACTGAAGAAGTTCCACAGACATGTGACTAACAGAAATGGAGTAATGTGTCCCTGAACAAAGGGGGGGAGGGGGTCAAAAGTAACAGTCAGTATTTGGTGTGGCGGCCAGCTGCATTGAGTACTGCAGTGCATCTCCTCCTCATGGACTGCACCAGATTTGCCAGTTCTTGCTGTGAGATGTTACCCCACTCTTCCACCAAGGCGCCGGCAAGTTCCCGGACACTTCTGGGGGGAATGGCCATAGCCCTCACCCTCCGATCCAACAGGTCCCAGACGTGCTCAATGGAATTGAGATCCGGACTCTTCGCTGGCCATGACAGGACACTGACATTCCTGTGTTGCAGGAAATCACGCACAGAACGAGCAGTATGGCTGGTGGCATTGTCTTGCTGGAGGGTCATGTCAGGACAAGCCTGCAGGAAGGGTACCACATGAGGGAGGAGGATGTCTTCCCTGTAATGCACAGCGTTGAGATTGCCTGCAATGACAACAAGCTCAGTCCGATGATGCTGTGACACACCGCGCCAGACCACGACGGACCCTCCACCTCTAAATCGATCCCGCTCCAGAGTACAGGCCTCTGTGTAACACTCATTCCGTCGACGATAAACGCAACTCCGACCATCACCCCTGGTGAGACAAACCCGTGACTTGTCAGTGAAGAGCACTTTTTGCCAGTCCTATCTGGTCCAGCGACGGTGGGTTTGTGCCCATAGGCGACGTTGTTGCTGGTGATGTCTGGTGAATACCTGCCTTACAACAGGCCTACAAGCCCTCAGTCCAGCCTCTCTCAGCCTATTGTGGACAGTCTGAGCACTGATGGAGGGATTGTGCATTCCTGGTGTAACTTGGGCAGTTGTTGTTGCCATCCTGTACCTGTCCCACACTGATGTTCAGATGTACCAATCCTGTGCAGGTGTTGTTACACGTGGTCTGCCACTGCGAGGATGATCAGCTGTCCATTCTGTCTCCCTGTAGCGCTGTCTTAGGCGTCTCACAGTTGGACATTGCAATTTTCTGCCCTGGCCACATCTGCACGTTCACGCAGATGAGCAGGGACCCTGGGCATCTTTCTTTTGGTGCTTTTCAGAGTCAGTGGAAGAGCCTCTTTTTTGTCCATAACTGTGACCTTAATTGCCTACCGTCTATAAGATGTTAGTATCTTAATGACCATTCCACAGGTGCATGTTGATTAATTGTTTATGGTTCAATGAACAAGCTTGGGAAACAGTGTTGAAACTCTTTACAATGAAGATCTGTGAAGTTATTTAGATTTTTATGAATTGTCTTTGAAAGACAGGATCCTGAAAAAGGGACGTTTCTTTTTTTGCTGAGTTTACAAAGGTAAAAGTTAATATTAATATTGTGAATTTGGCGTCCGATTTATAGGGCTAATGGTATTTATTTCTAAACTTCCAAAGATCCATTCAACCATGGCTGAATGATTGGATACCTAGCTACAGGTAGAAATGATGGTGTCCTTTGTTGGGTAAATCAGATGTAGCCTACATAAACACAACCTCACTCTGAATTTACTTTCACATACAGCTTGTGTAAAAAAAGCTACTTCAACTATTCCATGCTATTTTTGGTAGTTTACGCAAATGAGTATGGAAGCTGATCAATGTCTAAATGTGTTGACATGATAGCTCAGCTGAAACGAACACTGCTTCTTTCCGATGCTCAGCAGGGTACATAGAGGTCAGAGTTTCCGTTAGAATATGCATTGGTTGCGTAACCTGATAAGGGCGTCCACCCACGGTTCTCAGAATGACAGAAATCACATTTAGTGTATGGTAATTTCTTGAACTGCATTGTTGGTTTAGGGCTTTTAAGTAAGCATTTCATGGTATTCGGCGCATGTGACAAACATTTATTTGAATTCATCTTAACAGAACAAGTAACTTGGATGCAACGGCGTGTGTCATTTTTTACTGAATTTCCAATGTGCAATTGCAAGCAATTTGAAGGCACGTCCATAAGGCTAGGGGAAGCTGCAGTAGCTTTCCCTAAAGTAAATTGAATTAAATTGCCAAAATGATATAGCCTAATTATCTTACTCCTGTCTATACAGAAATAAATAAAATAATAAAAAAATAGGCTACTACGCCAGAAAGCATGGTTTGGCAACAGAGGATCATTAGGGCCTTTAAAAATAAAAATGCTTTTAAATCACATAGCCTACAGTCAGAAGGGCCAGCAAATTTGGGCAAATCGCAAATGACCAAATAGATGATTGTTGATTTGTGACTGTCAGCGAAAAATAGAGAGATCCAGCCAGGCATAATTACAATATTAAAAAATCCAATCGTGGAAAAATAGTTTGGAAATGAAATGGCTATTTGCTGTAAAGAGAAGCCAATGAAAAGACTCCATCAGCCATATCCCGGGTGTGTGCATATTCACTGTCTTTGTCAGTAGGTCAGTGCCACTTTTGTTTGTTTTTGGACAATAATTTCCTCCTCCAGGTTAGATGTACGTCATATTGTATTTGTATCTCCCCTTTTCATAGGCCTAATATATAGATCAGTCCATAGCTGTGAGAAGTAGTTTGGGGGTGGGAATGCTGCCATTTTTTTGCCATGTTTTTTTTAACGGAAGTGTTTATATTGGTCTTCTAATACAGGGCTAGTAAAGACCCAGTTCACTACCTTTGTGAACAAATGTAATCTAAATGTATTTATTTAAGTGTTTAATATTATTTGTTACGTGAGTCTGATAATTATCTGTACAAAGATACTTGCTTAATATACACTACTGTTCAAAAATGTTGGGTCACTTAGATACTTCCTTGTTTTTGAAAGAAAAACACATTTTTTGTCCATTAAAATAACATCAAATTGATCAGAAATACAGTATAGACATTGTTTATGTTGTAAATTACTATTGTAGCTGGAAACGGCTGATCTTTAATTGAATATCTACATAGGCCGTACAGAGGCCCATTATCTGCAACCATCACTCCTGTGTTCCAATGGCACATTGTGTTAGCTAATCCAAGTTTATCATTTTAAAAGGCTAATTGATCATTAGAAAACCCTTTTCCATTTATGTTAGCACAAAGACCTTTCTTCTGAAACTCGTCAGTCTATTCTTGTTCTGAGAAATGAAGGCTATTCCATGTGAGAAATTGCCAAGAAACTGAAGATCTCTTATAACGCTGGCTCTAAGCAGAATAGAAAGTGGAGTGGGAGGCCCCGGTGCACAACTGAGCAAGAGGAAAGGTACATTTAGAGTGTCTAGTTTGAGAAACAGTCCAATCATAAATCTACACTACTGTTCAAACTGACTGAACTGTCTAGTTTGAGAAACAGAAGCCTCACAAGGCCTCAACTGGTAGCTTCATTAAATAGTACCCACAAAACACCAGTCTCAACGTCAACAGTGAAGAGGCGACTCAGGGATGATGGCCTTTTCGGCAGAGTTGCAATGAAAAAGCCACATCTCAGACTGGCCAATAAAAGATCAAGATGGGCAAAAGAACACAGACACTGGACAGAGGCATGGCTTTTTCTTTGCAACTCCGTATTTTGGGTACATGTTGTGAAAATGTTAGATATTACTACACTGTCGGAGCAAGAAGCACAAGCATTTCGCTACACCCGCAATAACATCTGCTAAACACGTTTGTGACCAATACATTTGATTTGATTTGAAAACAAGCTTAATAACTCAATGCATACACACATTCCTACTGAATACAATTCACCTGTATTGTGAATAGACCTGCATCTTTATTCACCAAGTTTATCAACAGAGATTTACTATTCAAATAAATGATAACCATTATGTTGTTATATGGATAAAAACAATGTCATATTGATTGTGTGATTGTTTTATAATTGATTGTATGAATGGTTAGGTAAAACAAAATTGTCAAATAAAAAATGTGACCAGATCATATGTGCAATCAGCTGAAAAAGTGAAAAAGAATTAGTCTAGAACCCTGATACTGTAGTTTCATAATATGACATGGCAAGAATAACATCGCAGATCAGCCTATTTCTCATAGCTCATAGCTCACGGGTGCACCTCAGCCACGCTCAAGGTACTAAACGATATCATAACCGCCATCGATAAAAGACAGTACTGTGTAGCTGTCTTCATCGACCTGGCCAAGGCTTTCGACTCTGTCAATCACCATATTCTTATCGGCAGACTCAGTAGCCTCGGTTTTTCCAATGACTGCCTTGCCTGGTTCACCAACTACTTTGCAGACAGAGTTCAGTGTGTCAAATCGGAGGGCATGTGGTCCGGTCCTCTGGCAGTCTCTATGGGGGTACCACAGGGTTCAATTCTCGGGCCGACTCTTTTCTCTGTATATATCAATGATGGTGCTCTTGCTGCGGGCGATTCCCTGATCCACCTCTACGCAGACGACACCATTCTGTATACTTCTGGCCCTTCCTTGGACACTGTGCTATCTATCCTCCAAACGAGCTTCAATGCCATACAACACTCCTTCCGTGGCCTCCAACTGCTCTTAAACGCTAGTAAAACCAAATGCATGCTTTTCAACCGTTCGCTGCCTGCACCCGCACGCCCGACTAGCATCACCACCCTGGATGGTTCCGACCTAGAATATGTGGACATCTATAAGTACCTAGGTGTCTGGCTAGACTGCAAACTCTCCTTCCAGACTCATATCAAACATCTCCAATCCAAAATCAAATCTAGAGTCGGCTTTCTATTTCGCAACAAAGCCTCCTTCACTCACGCCGCAAAACTTACCCTAGTAAAACTGACTATCCTACCGATCCTCGACTTCAGCGATGTCATCTACGAAATAGCTTCCAATACTCTACTCAGCAAACTGGATGCAGTTTATCACAGTGCCATCCGTTTTGTTACTAAAGCACCGTATACCACCCACCACTGCGACCTGTATGCTCAAGTCAGCTTGCCCTTGCTACATGTTCGTCGCCAGACCCACTGGTTCCAGGTCATCTACAAGTCTATGCTAGGCAAAGCACCGCCTTATCTCAGTTCACTGGTCACGATGGCAAAACCCACCCGTAGCACGCGCTCCAGCAGGCGTATCTCACTGATCATCCCTAAAGCCAACAACTCATTTGTCCGCCTTTCCTTCCAGTTCTCTGCTGCCTGCGACTGGAACGAAATGCAAAATTTGCTGAAGTTGGAGACTTTTATCTCCCTCACCAACTTTAAACATCTGCTATCTGAGCAGCTAACCAATCGCTGCAGCTGTACATAGTCCATCGGTAAATAGCCCACACAATTTACCTACCTCATCCCCATACTGTTTTTATTTTATTTACTTTTCTGCTCTTTTGCACACCAGTATCTCTACCTGCACATGTTCATCTGATCATTTATCACTCCAGTGTTAATCTGCTAAATTGTAATTATTCACTCCTATGGCCTATTTATTGCCTACCTCCTCCTGTCTTTTGCACACAATGTATATAGACTCTTTCTTTTTTTCTAATGTGTTATTGACTTGTTTATTGTTTACTCCATGTGTAACTCTGTGTTGTTGTCTGTTCACACTGCTATGCTTTATCTTGGCCAGGTCGCAGTTGTAAATGAGAACTTGTTCTCAACTAGCCTACCTGGTTAAATAAAGGTAAAATAAATAAATAGCTAATTAGTGCTGAGATATTAGACAGGCTATTTTTACTGGGCCTGACCATCGTAGAGTCTGATTCATAGGGAAAACATTGGATCATCGTTCTTACGACTACAACATTTCCCTCAAGTTGGCTTTTTTTTAACCACTGTTTGACGTTTTCCCATTGATGAGATTCTCAGAATTTTTCGAAACTCATTCAACTCAGATTGTTGTTATTGTTGTTTTATCCTTCTGGGGTTTACCACCTATGTGACAGTAATGTATTGACCTATAACAACGACTTCAGGATAGTGACATTTTTTATATAGCCTAGTTATCACTGATTAAGCACGTACCGCTGCACTATTTATTACCACTGACTCATGGGGGATAGGCAGGTATTAACAACATGTCTGCATTGACTTCCTCCTGAACGAACATCCTTTTTAGCAACTTTTATAGTATCTCTCTCACCACCACTTTCTCTCTCTTTCTCTCTTTCCATCTGAAGAGTTTCATTCCAAAACACTATATCCATTTTCAGAAATGATGGTCAATGAGCTTTTATTGTTGAAAGAAATGATGAAAGAGATATGCTTTTTCACATGGGTTTGTTCAATGAGACATGTATTTGTTTAAAATATATTACATGATGGTTTCAATTCAGAGAGAAAAATAGTCATAATCATGTTTATTTCAAAATGCTATATATCCGCCTCACTTCCAGAGAAATAAGTCGTTTTGAACAGTGAAATGTAACAAATAACAACATTTTTAATAAAGAACTGTACAAATGGTACATTTGTGACATCAATATAAAGATAACATGTGGGGAAAAAATGTTATATATACAGTAATATGAGATCTGTATGTAAGACTTTTACATTTGACATTTTAGTCATTTAGCAGATGCTCTTATCCCCCCCTCTCTGTCTGCCTCTCCCTCTCTTTCTTGGCGTAGCCCGTTCGGAATGCGGCAGTGGCCTCTTGCAGACGGCAGCGTCCAGGGAACCTAAAAAGGGAAGGAGTCTCACATTGGGTTCCTGGCAGCAGTAAGAAGTAGCAGGCAGGCAGGCAGCAGGCTAAATTAGGCTGTCTCATTGACTTCCACTCCCCAGAGCCCTGTAGGCAGACCTAAGGAAGGAAGGCTGCACCAGAGGCCCTTATTGCCTGCTGCGCTACTGTGTCTCTGAGAGTCCCTGAAGAACCTCAGTCCCTGTGAAGGAGCTAAGTGTAGGTCAGTTGTATCTGGATAGAGGAGTGTTGTACTTTTGAAAGGGTGTTTTGGGATTTTCTTGGGATGCCGATTGATAACGGATGTTCACAGACCTGAGCAAGGTAAACAAGGTAAACATGGTTGATAAGATTTTGAATGTAGATTTTATTTGACTTGTTGGTTGAATATTAACTAGAAGTCCTGTTGACACAAATCGAGTAGCTATAGCACTTTTAGAAAAATCTCTTTCTCTCTCTTTTTCTTTCGCTCTCTCTTCCTCTGTCTGTCTGTGTCCTCTCGTTCGCTCTCTCTGTCTCTCCATTGGCGGCAGGTGGGGATGTGCTGAGTGCTGCTCTCCTCTCAATATTGACTTCAGAAGGCCAGTCTGTCTCCTGTCTCTACCACTGTGACAGATTGACGGGCTTGGCACTGAAGGTCTGATATACAAATGCACTTCTGAACAGGAACTTGGGGTAAGTGAAACCTTGTGCCAGTGCACCTGATACACACTATGTGGGAGGGGGGTATATGGTGACCTAAGCTCCCCTTCTGTTTCTGTGCCCCTAAACAGAACCACTACCACACCCAACTTCCTGTTTCGAATTGTTTCACTCCTTATCTGTAATGCTGCAAACTGGTCACATGTCAGAGCGACTTCCTCTTTTCACACACACACTGACTGCTGAGAGAGAGAGAGAGAGAGAGAGAGAGAGAGAGAGAGAGAGAGAGAGAGAGAGAGAGAGAGAGAGAGAGAGAGAGAGAGAGAGAGAGAGAGAGAGAGAGAGAGAGAGAGAGAGAGAGAGAGAGAGAGAGAGAGAGAGAGAGAGAGAGAGAGAGAGAGAGAGAGAGAGAGAGAGAGAGAGAGAGAGAGAGAGAGAGAGAGAGAGAGAGAGAGAGAGAGAGAGAGAGAGAGGTGTGGGGGGTGAAAGAAAAAAGAGAAATTTGGCGGATGGCGGGGAGAAACTATTAAACGTTACCATGTTTGGCAGCACATAATGTAAGCAAAAGATGCAAATGAGATAAGAAGGGCAGATTGCCATGGCAACCTGCTTGTCGGATCGGCCATGGTGTGATTCGGCCGCTCGCCAGGCAGAAGGCGCTGTTGGGAGAGAGGGAAAGAGAGAGAGGGGGAGGGAGGTGGATTGAGAGAGTGAGACAGAGGGGGGAGGGAGGGAGGTAAAGTAACAGCAATAAAAAGAGAGAGGAGGGAGAGAGAGAGAGAGCGGTGGGGTGAGATAAAGAGAGGAAGTGGAGAGAGAGAAAAAACTATTGAGTTAGAAAAAGCAAGAGAGAAAAGAGATGGGCAGTTTAACCCACAATGCATTGTGGTACGTTGTGACTCGGTTAAAGTGTTGTCACTCAGCCCCAGTGTCACGTCAGCTTTCTACAGACATACAGGTAAGAAGGCACAGACACAGGGGACTTAAGGGCCACCTCTCTTTAGGATGAGGATAACCTCATAAACCTAGAAATATATTGGATGTAAACTATTATATTTACTTTGATTTGACTTTACTTTCATACTTTTCTCTATGTAAAACTATAATACATATTTGACAAATGAATTAACTGTTACACGCGGCTTCCATACCGTGCAGAGAATACGAAACACTTTAATTCTGGTACTTTTTGATTATATTGTGAACATTTTCTAAAGATAACATTTATAAGTGCCTCATTCAGTAGCGACTTCATGCAGAACTTGTTTTATTTTAATGTATTTTGTTTGAAAAACTTTTGTTTTAACTTTACTACCGCAACAGCTGTCAGCATCTCCACTCTTCCTTTTATGTGAGTGTTTATGAGTGTGAATGATTGAGGTTGAGATGGTGACATTTTGAAATTGTTTGCAACTATTTCTCTGCAACCTGCCTGAATATTATAGCACACTGCAAAGCCAACTGAAATATCTCTTTACACAGGGTGTTTCCATTCACTTTCATATAATCTCCCTAGATAAGGCCAAAGTTAAGAGATATGCTACTGCATACAGTGTGGAGTCAGCT
This sequence comes from Oncorhynchus mykiss, assembly GCF_057628025.1. NCBI lineage: Eukaryota > Metazoa > Chordata > Actinopteri > Salmoniformes > Salmonidae > Oncorhynchus > Oncorhynchus mykiss. Next base: position 3,386,317 of record NC_143049.1, read on the forward strand.
AGGGACACTATGCCCTCTGTTTCCTAAGTCTGTGACTGTTAGAATCGCACCTGCTTCTCCTATCTGCGTCAGAGTCGAGAGAGAGCCATAGAAAATGGCGCGCTGAGGGACAACTTTATCTTCACGCACCAGCAAGGCAGTTATTGCTGTAAGATGAATGATATGCTTTTTTTTATGTAGTCTATGAGAATGTTTCTTAAATTATTTGAGAATGTTTTTAAATGGTTTCCACTAGTTTAGCAATTGAAGTTTGCGTGATTATAATTGTTTTACTCCCAAGTTTTTGTCTCGTAGTTTGACTTCATCAGTCTCTTCACATTTACCATTGATTAACTTTGTTGACAAGCAAACCGAATACCTCAAGGCTGCATTCAAAAGGGGTGTTACCACACAGAAGGAATGAGGAACTATTTTAGTCTCAGCAGTTATATCTCATCTTCATTCTGCTGTCTCATAACATCACAACGACAAAATGTTGCGAAATTGCTGACTTTGAATGTAGCTCTCTGAGCTTCCAGCCTGTCAGCGATGCTGCGTGCCATGCTATATATTTTTGGGTGATGCTCTGTAATGGTGGTGTAATGTGTGTTTGTGTGTGATAGATGGGCCATCAGGGCTTATAAAGGGCCTGGGACATTTCAGCCAGTCCACATCAGTGAGCCAGTGTAATTTACAGAAGGCTGGGAAATAGCAGGGCGCTGAGCAGAGAGGGAGACACTCAATGTTTTCACCACAGGAGGAAGAGGGAGAGGGAGAGAGAGAAAGAAAAAAAGAAAGAGAGAAAGAAAGAAAGAAAAAGAGAACGAGAGAGAGGTGTCATTAAAAGTTTTGGCCTGCTGTCTCTCATAAAGAAAGAGAGAAAGAGAGAAAGACAGAGAGTAGTTGTGGATAAGATGAAATTGCATTCGATTTGAAAAATGCATAAACCAGTACGTTTTCATCTCATTTCAACCAGCATTGTAAACATTGAAGTTAGGGTAAATCATCACGTTAAATACATTGACTTAACCTGATTAACATGTTGTTACATCAATCAAATTTCAACATAATCATCAGAACTATGTATATGTTGAAACTGTGTAGAAACGTAAATGATCCTTTTCATCCTATATTCAGTGCCTTCAGAAAGTATACACACCCCTTAACTTCTTCCAAATGTTGTTGTGTTACAGCCTGAATTTAAAATGGACAACATTTAGATTTTGTGTCACTGGTCTACACACAATAGCCCATCATGTCAAAGTGGAATTATGTTTTACATTTTTTTTTTAATTTACAAATTAATAAAAAATGTAAAGCTGAAATGTCTTGTCAATAAGTATTAAACCCCTTCCTTTTGGCAAGCCTAAATAAGTTCAGTAATGCAATGTAGCATAACAAGTCACATAATAAGTTGCATGGACTCACTCTGTGTGCAATAATAGTGTTTAACATGATTTTTTTATGACTACCTCATCTCTGTTCCCCACACATAAGGTCCCTCAGTCCAGCAGTGAATTTCAAACACAGATTCAACCACAAAGACCAGGGAGGTTTTCCACTACCTCGCAAAGAAGGTCACCTACAGTATTGATCGATTTTAAAACCATTTTAAAACATACATTGCATTTGTATACAATACCAGTCAAAAGTTTTGAAACACCTACTCATTCAAAGGTGTTTCTTTATGTTTGACTATTTTAGAATAATACTGAAGACATCCACACTATGAAATAACACATATGGAATCATGTAGTAACCAAAAAAAGTGTTAAAGAAATTCAAATGTTTTATATTTGAGATACTTTCAAGCATCCACCCTTTGCCTTGATGACAGCTTTGCACACTCTTGGCATTATCCACAATCTAAATGTGTTTATTCAACTTTCTTGTTGTTTTTTTCTGTTTGATGGAAACAGTATGAGAGTTTTAACTACATTCCACCTGTAGTCAATTGTTTTATGTAGTTGCTTTTTCATGTTTTGAATGTTGTATTGTAGTAACCCTCAAGCTTTTTTTCTCCATAGTGCAAGGACTATTTCATCACGCAGAATATTTATACTTAAAAATATGTAACTTTGTGCAGCATCTATAATCACAATGTGTTTATCCAACTTTCTTGTTGTTTTTCTGTTTGACTTTGTATGGGCATTTATTTGACTTAAATTGTAGTTGATACACAACAACAAAAAATACTTCATAATAAGATCAGTTATCTACCGACAACATATTTGGCTGGACAACAAATAAACTTTAAACACCATTTTTCTCAGTTTCAATGTTTGCATAGTAACTTAAGTTACTGCTTGATTGCCTTGGTTTTTACTCAGATTATATAGTTACTGCACTTTTAACACTCCATTTTCTCTGAAACAGAACAGAATTGAACCAGGACACTTCATCACAAGATAAAACACATAATACAAAGCCTGATTCCAGTCTTAACTCAATTTTCACCAAAAGTCTAGTTACTATATTTTGCCTTTGTAGGGCAGTATAGTCTACACACGTTTTATGCATGTCGTTTGTGGTTATTGTTGGCCACTAAAGGTGGTGTGCACTACGGCCAGAGGCTCCGTGTGTAACAACGCAAAGTGGGAGATCTCTAATCAATGCAAAATGGAATTAAAATGGCGTAATTACGTTAGCTAAATGAGAAGGAGTAAGCTACAATGAGCAACCAACAGGCAGGCTGTTGTTTAAACTGAATAGAGTTGTTGTAACATTAGACAAGGACGGAGAGCGCAGCAGAATAACCTCATCTACCCTAGCTAGCTAGCTAGCTAACATTGGCGGATGTGGTTGATTGAGACGCAGCCCATGAAGCAAAAAACACATATCTCTAGCTTAAACAGACAGTTTTATATTGGGAATGCTAATACCATTTCCAAGGGGGTGCGGACATCGACTCTAGGGTTTTAAATGTAGAGAAATATCCTCTGTGGTTATGACATAGAGAAGGGATTGAGGACTGAGAGAAAATGTCCGCAATCAAAATGGGGAAATAGAGAGAGAAATGAAGTGAGTACAAAATACTGGCGCGATGCATCAATCACCCTGCACCTCTATTACAGGTCAAAGCATACTATTCCTCCAATCTGGGTCAGAGTGACCTGGCCTGCATTGACCAATAGGCTTTCAACGGATCCATATGGGGCCCCAGTTTCTCATCTAGAACAGATAATCATATCAAAGCTAATTAAAAGCAGCCATTTTGACTCAAACGTGAATGGATCTGTTTCTATGTGTGGTGTGTGATTGGTTACTATGTGTGTGAGCAGTAATGGAGAAAACTGATGTCCATCAAAGTTAAAATTTGTGCGGTTGGAACTACCCAGCACTAGCTCTCAAGTTTCTAATTTCAGTCCAGCTAGGAGCTGGTATGCAGCCTTCTCTCGCTCTTGAGAGAGAGAGAGAGAGAACATTGTAAGAGGAAGCTAGAGAAGGAAATCAAGAATGAGGGAGAAAGAAAGAACAAGATGGTGTTTGCGGAGTTGAACCCAGTTAGTCCTCTAGCTGGGGCTGTCAGAGATTGTCACCCTGGGTTTAGGCCAAGCCGTGTAAATTAGAGGTGACTTATCACCAGCTCTAGTTAGACTGGCCTACAACGCTCTGCGCCGATCTGCTGCTAACAGGCAAAGCTCATCACATCATCCAGGGAGAGAAAGGGAGAGCAAGGGATGAGGGGTAGGGGGACATAGAAAGAGAGAGATGGGGAGCAGAGTGAGTGAGGGGAGACAGGAGTCACAGAGGAGTGGGACAGAGAGAAAGCGAGAGAGGGGGCTGAGAGAAGAGAGCGACAAGCGTGCCGGGAAACCTGTAGTGCACAGGTGCACTGCAATTAAATTAGTGACATTTCATTGAGATACTGTAGGTGAAGAAACGATGGATGCTTGGTTCAACTGTTTTCAGAACTAAGCATTTCACCATAGATGTTCAAGTGAAGCCTATGTAAAGGGAAGCCGGTTGCACCAGTCACGTGCAACATCTCCACTGACCTCACATACTCTCCATCCATGGGCATAAAATTAGCCTTGGACCCAACCCTGTGGCTGTGGCCTCCCTTCCTCTCTCCCTGCCTTGACCAGTAAACTATGCATTAGCTTTGGGTTGGTTGCTGGGAGCTGTGTGATGGTTTCTCATGGTTGTTAATGTCATGCATTTGAGCTGATGGTTTCTCCAGGTCAGGCTTTCTCTCTCTCTCTCTCTTTCTCTTTCTCTCTTTCTTTTTCTCTTTCTCTCTTTCTTTTTCTCTCTCTTTCTCTCTCTTGTATTGTGCCCCTGGGCTGTGGCCTTTCTAGTTGGTATACTGTATCTGTGTGCTGTGTGTTGGTTTCTTTGGTTGGTAAAATATTGTATTATTAAATATTAAAGAATTAAACATCTCACTAAAAGCTTCAGTCATACAAAAGTTCTACTTAAACCCGAACCGGTCCTCCAGTAGATTAGAAAGAATGGCTCACCCTTTGTTCAAAATATCCTTTTTGCCTTTATCCAGATTACAAGCTCTCATTTTCGGTTAATTAAAAATGAATCCTTGTTCAAAGGATCACCTTTTCTAAAAACAACCCATACAAAGCTGGTTACAATTTCAATGTCATCCTCCTGAAAAGCCAGAACAAATATTAAAACAAATATTATGGTTAAAATCAAATATACTGAGTATTAAAAAAAAAACATTATTCATGTAAAACATTTATGATATTATCAATAGGAATGGTGATGGTATGTCACACATGCAGTTATCAAAAACATATGGGAATGTTTGCTCTATCCAAAGTTATATATCATTTTTTTGTCATAAATCAAAAAATATACCAGTTTCATTTGAGGACCAAATGTTGATACAGGTTGCAAAATAACTGGGAAAAGATTTTCGATGTTCAGATGGTTTATGAACTGACACACAAAACAACGCTTTATTCAAGACTTAGAGTTTTTCAATTGAAATTATTATACAACATTCTTGCCACCAACAGAATGTTATATACAGGATATGGCGCATACAACCATTTCAGTTCTGAAGGTTTTTCTGCGAAGAGACAGAAGAATTACATATTTTATTCTGGTATTGCCCTCATTGGCTTGTTTCTGGTCACAGGTTCAGGAGTGGCTGAGAAATCACAGCATTCACTTAAAATGCTAACCCTACAAATAGCACTGTTGAGTGATTTGGAAAGTTATAGTCAATCAGTTAACAATATAATAATACTAATAGCAAAAATATTTATCTTTAATTTACAATCTATGGATACTATGAGATTACAAAGGTTCAGAATGAATGTAATACATCACAGCACAGTTAAAAATATAAGTCAGTTAGAGTGTTCTGGAAGTATTTCAACCCCTTCAGCTTTTCTACATTTGTTACGTTACAGCCTTATTTGAAAATGTATTGAATAAAACATGTCCTCATCAAAAACAGGATTGTGTCGAGGCACAGATCTGGGGAAGGGTACAAAAGAATGTCTGCAGCATTGAAGGTCCCCAAGAACACAGTGGCCTCCATCATTCTTAAATGGAAGAAGTTTGGAAACACCAAGACTCTTCCTAGAGCTGCTTGCCCAGCCAAACTGAGCAATCGGGGGAGAAAGGCCTTGGTCAGGTAGGTGACCAAGAACCCAATGGTCACGCTGACAGAGCTCCAGACTTCTTCTGTGGAGATCAGAGAAACTTCCAGAAGGACAACCATCTCTGCAGCACTCCACCAATCAGGCCTTTATGGTAGAGTGACCAGACGGAAACCACTCCTCAGTAAAAGGCACATGACATCACATGACATCCTTAGAGTTTGCCAATAGGCAACTAAAGGACTCTCAGACCATGACAAACAAGATTCTCTGGTATGATGAAACCAAGATTGAACTCTTTGGCCTAAATGCCAAGCGTCACGTCTGGAAGAAACCTGGCACCATCCCTTCGGTGAAGCATGGTGATGGCAGCATCATACTGTGGGAATGTTTTTTAGCGACAGGGACTGGGAGACTAGTCAGGATCGAGGGACAGATAAACGGAACAAAGTACAGAGAGATCCTTGATGAAAACCTGCTCCAGAGCTCTCAGGACCTCACACTGGGACAATGGTTCACCTTCCAACAGGATAGCGAACCTAAGCAAGCACAAGGCCAAGTGACACAGGAGTGGCTTCGGGACAAGTCTCTAAATATCCTTGAGTGGTCCACCCAGAGCCCGGACTTGAACCCAATCAAACATATCTGGAGAGACCTGAAAATAGCTGTGCAGCGATGCTCCCTTCCAACCTGACAGAGCTTGAGAAGATCTGCTGGGAAAATTGGGGAAACTACCTAAATACAGGTGTGCCAAGCTTGTAGCATCATTCCCAAGAAGTCTCAAGGCTGTAATCGCTGACAAAGGTGCTTCTACAAAGTACCGCGTAAAATGTCTGAATACTTATGTAAATGTCATATTTCCATTAGATTTTTTTTTACACATTTAAAAAAATGTGTCATTATGGGGTATTGTGAGTAGATTTATGAAGAAAATCATCTATTTAATAAATTTTAGAATGATGCTGTAAAGTAACACTTTTTTATTCTTTTTTATTTGACCTTTTATTTAACTAGGCAAGTCAGTTAAGAACAAATTCTTATTTTCAATGACGGCCTAGGAACAGTGGGTTAACTGCCTCCACAGGCAGTTGAATAAGGGGTCTGAATATTTTCCGAATGCACTGTAAGAGAGAGTGGTCTACGGAGATATTTGGAATGGGCTACGGAGATAGGTGGTGTGGGATTAAAAGCTTACGATCTGTTATAGTTAGGACGGGAAACACCATATACCGGATATATCTGAGTACCATATCATATATAATATCAAACTATATATACAGTGCCTTGCGAAAGTATTCGGCCCCCTTGAACTTTGCGACCTTTTGCCACATTTCAGGCTTCAAACATAAAGATATAAAACTGTATTTTTTTGTGAAGAATCAACAACAAGTGGGACACAATCATGAAGTGGAACGACATTTATTGGATATTTCAAACTTTTTTAACAAATCAAAAACTGAAAAATTGGGCATGCAAAATTATTCAGCCCCTTTACTTTCAGTGCAGCAAACTCTCTCCAGAAGTTCAGTGAGGATCTCTGAATGATCCAATGTTGACCTAAATGAGTAATGATGATAAATACAATCCACCTGTGTGTAATCAAGTCTCCGTATAAATGCACCTGCACTGTGATAGTCTCAGAGGTCTGTTAAAAGCGCAGAGAGCATCATGAAGAACAAGGAACACACCAGGCAGGTCCGAGATACTGTTGTGAAGAAGTTTAAAGCCGGATTTGGATACAAAAAGATTTCCCAAGCTTTAAACATCCCAAGGAGCACTGTGCAAGCGATAATATTGAAATGGAAGGAGTATCAGACCACTGCAAATCTACCAAGACCTGGCCGTCCCTCTAAACTTTCAGCTCATACAAGGAGAAGACTGATCAGAGATGCAGCCAAGAGGCCCATGATCACTCTGGATGAACTGCAGAGATCTACAGCTGAGGTGGGAGACTCTGTCCATAGGACAACAATCAGTCGTATATTGCACAAATCTGGCCTTTATGGAAGAGTGGCAAGAAGAAAGCCATTTCTTAAAGATATCCATAAAAAGTGTTGTTTAAAGTTTGCCACAAGCCACCTGGGAGGCACACCAAACATGTGGAAGAAAGTGCTCTGGTCAGATGAAACCAAAATTGAACTTTTTGGCAACAATGCAAAACGTTATGTTTGGCGTAAAAGCAACACAGCTCATCACCCTGAACACACCATCCCCACTGTCAAACATGGTGGTGGCAGCATCATGGTTTGGGCCTGCTTTTCTTCAGCAGGGACAGGGAATATGGTTAAAATTGATGGGAAGATGGATGGAGCCAAATACAGGATCATTCTGGAAGAAAACCTGATGGAGTCTGCAAAAGACCTGAGACTGGGACAGAGATTTGTCTTCCAACAAGACAATGATCCAAAACATAAAGCAAAATCTACAATGGAATGGTTCAATAATAAACATATCCAGGTGTTAGAATGGCCAAGTCAAAGTCCAGACCTGAATCCAATTGAGAATCTGTGGAAAGAACTGAAAACTGCTGTTCACAAATGCTCTCCATCCAACCTCACTGAGCTCGAGCTGTTTTGCAAGGAGGAATGGGAAAAAATGTCAGTCTCTCGATGTGCAAAACTGATAGAGACATACCCCAAGCGACTTACAGCTGTAATCGCAGCAAAAGGTGGCGCTACAAAGTATTAACTTAAGGGGGCTGAATAATTTTGCACGCCCAATTTTTCAGTTTTTGATTTGTTAAAAAAGTTTGAAATATCCAATAAATGTCGTTCCACTTCATGATTGTGTCCCACTTGTTGTTGATTCTTCACAAAAAAATACAGTTTTATATCTTTATGTTTGAAGCCTGAAATGTGGCAAAAGGTCGCAAAGTTCAACGGGGGCGATTACTTTCGCAAGGCACTGTATTTGATAGTAAAGGGGGATGAAAATGAAAACTTTCTGGCAACTGAGAATGAAGTGAAGCTTTTCATGAAACACAATCTCAAGATGACAAGCAAACAGGAAGATACAATCGATTTTTAGCAGCAAAGGGGAGAGAAATCTCCATCCAATTGTAGGTAGGCTAACTCACTACAAAATGAAGGTTGCCTTGATACAACGGGGTAGGGTTCTGAAGAACAATTTGCCCATGAAGTAGTGGAGAGACGACGTACCCTGTACCCCTTCTCTCCAAGCAGAGAAGCAGAATGTTTGTCTCGTGGTCGATAAGTTGAATGTCAACCACCAATTGTGCAAGGACTCGAAGATTACAACGTTGCCTCTTCCACAACATTGCAAAACACTACACATTACAATCCTATATTCGTTACAAAAAAAATGTCACTCATCTTTTTTACTCATGGAATATGGAACCTTGGACTATGTGGACTTATAATGGGGTTTAGATTCATGGAAAGGTGAAAATGGGTGCTGGTAGGCGGAGTCTTTTTTTCTTTTTTTTTAGTGCAGGGGTTCCCACCTTTCAACTTACTCTTGAAAGTTGTAATAGTAGAATGCACTAGTAGAATCCTCTTGTCATGTTAGTCATTGCATACCATCCGAGATATCAAGATGAAATAGTCCATGTCAGCTAACATGTCTAAGTCACTCAAATATCACATGCATACACATCAGACATGGCAAAATCCATAGAATTGCATGAACATTTGCTTTAAAACTGCAACATTTTCTCTGTACCTCATTACAAAATGTTTAGAATTGCAGTAAATAAGCTTTAAAACCTTTCTCTCCACCAACAAGAGGGGTGTGAACAGTTTTTGTCATGAACAGTGCTTGTGCCCATAGAAATAGATGTGGCGCGCAGGATGTTCCCCAATACTGGTTTAAAAGCTTATTTCCTGCAATTCTACACATTTTGTCATTCACAATATATAAACTGAACAGTGACGGACCCAAAATCAAACCTTGTGGAATGCCACATGGGTGACAAACTCTTGACCGATAAAATAGGTTCCAAACCAATATAGAACTGGACCGGAGAAGCCAACCCACCTCTCCAGTCTGTCCAGAAGGACATGATGGTCGACAGTGTCGAATGCAGCACACAGAGAGTTGTTTGGCGTCTGTGTTGGCTGTGAGATCATCTACCACTTTAACTAAGGCTGTGCAGGTCTGACAATCTTTCACCTTCTGTCTCGCCCCTCCCTATTTCTCTCTCCCCCTCTTTCTCTCACACCCTTGAAAATAACAGTGTTGATGTAATAGAGCCAGCAGTTCCTGGTTGTTGGTCTAGTGGGTGGAGCGAGCAGACAGACAGAGAGTGAGCGAGAGAGAGAGAGAGCGAGCAGCCAGAAAGCTGCAGCAGAGAGTCTGTATGATTTGTGTTGCCGGATGCAGTCAGTGCTGCCTCCTCCTCCTCCTCCACTCCTCCTCTCCAGCTGCTGCTACAGTGCAGTCGTCCAGCAAGTGGAGCTCTCCTCTGGCTGCAGTAGCCCGGAGCCCAGAGACACAGCACAGCCACCAACAGGAGCAGGGAAGGGGAGACACTAGCGCACAGAGCCAAGCCAGCAACACACACACACAGAGGCAGGCACTCCTCCTCTCGCACCACACCGTTCTGCGCAGTGCCTTCACTCGTTCGCTTGTTCACTCACTCACCCCTCCGCCAGATTTCTCCCTCGTTTCACTCTGCTCTGCCTGAGAATGGTCCAGCCGGTGCCTGGGGCTCTTCTGTCGTGGCCTGTCTGAACACACACAAACACACACATACTCAACAGACACACGGATGCGCGAGCACAAACCGAACAGCAATGTGAGAGGTAAGGGTTTCCGTTTTACCCTACTCTCTTTTTTTCTCTTTCTCCCTATCTCCCTCTCTGACGAGGCGACTGTCTTTACTTACAGCAGTATGGTCCCGCCTGTTGTAAGGGAAAGATATGCTGGGGTTTGTTAGCTTTAGGTCTATGTGTGTGTTCGCTTTGCGGGGCACTGGGTTAACATCTGTTTGTTATGTCTTGCGCACACACACACACACACACACAGACACAGAAAATGCATACCAGACTAAATACAGAAGGTCACACAATAGCTTCTATAACTTCTTTCTGTGGCGAACGCTAGAAGCAGGAGTGTGTGTGTGTGTGTGGTGTGTGGTGTGTGTGTGTGTGTGTGTGTGTGTGTGTGTGTGTGTGTGTGTATAAGGCTGTGGTTACTCCGGGAAGCAGGAAAGTGGATCAGTAGTTGGGATACACAGGTTCTATTCCCTCTGTCTAACTCAACATGTTGGAAACCAACGGGCCAACCAGAGTGAGGCTTGGTTTACGACTAAACATAAAAAGGCTTGCCTATTTTCTCTAGCATTCCTTTCTCTCTTTCGCTTTACTTTCCTTCGCTCTGTTTTTTCACTTTCTCCTCCCAACTCTGAGCGTCAGCCTGGCGGTGGTGTGGTTTTTAGCATGCACTCTCAGCGTGTGTGTGCTGTGTAAGGTGAACTCCCAGCCTGCTGCATGTAAATGATGTGTGACATGTGTAGCTGCTGCTACCTTATATGGTGAGCGCTGTATTTCAGTACAGTAAAGCCTTGCCAAACATTCCGGGTCGCGGGAGGAGAGAGTGTGTGAGGGGGTGGCTGTGTCTGTGTGTGTGTGTGTGTGTGTGTGTGTGAGTGTTTGCCTGCGTCTCTTTGTGTGTGTCTCACAGAGAGGGAGTAACTGAGAGAGTGCGAGAAAAAGAGAGAGAGAGAGAGCGACTCATTGAATGGAAGCTTTTTAGTTTGTGGCGCGGCACTGTTTATTTGGAGCAGCTAAGTAAGTGAATACTACTTTGAACGGCTGAGAGAGATTCACCAATGTTGTCATTTAACGGGTTTTACATGTGTGTGTTCAAGAGTAAAGTAACCCTGTTGTCTGTGTGTTATGATGAGAAGACATGTACTATAGCATTATGACTGGTTCTGCTGTGAAGGGAGACAGTTGCTGGTAGCTACTAGCTAGCACCATTGGGTCCTCCTTCTCTGGGTTTAGACTTTACAGTCCTGGCCTCTCCACTCTCTTCTCTTCTCCTCCCTTCTGTTCTGTTCGTCTGATGCTTTAAGTTTATGGGCCCTGGCCTCTATTGTCTTCTACTCTCTTATCCTCCCTTCTCCTCTCCACTCAGTTCCCCATTGGTTTCCTCTTGGCGGTGTGTCTGTGGTTGAAGCACCAATGAGGAATTTTGTTGTTGTGAGTTAGATGGTTTGCAGTGGCCCATAGAGATGCACTGCTGATTACGTAGTGGGTTCTGCCTTTCCCTTATGGAATGCTTTTAATCTTTTTTTCATGTCCTTGATTTATACTGGAGATCATGCTGAGATTAAACATCTCTTTGACAAGGGAGAGTCATCCCAAGACAGCTGTATTTATTCAAATGTATTTATAAAGCCCTTTTTACATCAGCCGATGTCACAAAGTGCTGTACAGAAACCCAGCCTAAAACCCCAAACAGCAAGCAATGCAGATGTAGAAGCACAGTGGCTAGGAAAAACTCCCTGGAAAGGCTGGAACCTAGGAAGAAACCTAGGGAGGAACCAGGCTCTGAGGGTTGGCCAGTCCTCTTCTGGCTGTGCCGGGTGGAGATTATATATTTTTATTGTGTTGTGATGTTCAGTTCCTCGTGGAATCATTTGCTGACACATTGCTGTGTGTTTATGTGTGTGTCTCCATGATGTGTGTGTGTGCATTTGTGCGACCATGCATTTTTGCATGTGCTTGTGTGCCTGTGTGTGTATATTTCATAGGTTCAATCATGTGTGTGTGTTTGTGTGTTTGCACATGTGTGAGTGTCTCCCTGTATCTCTCAATGATCTATGCTCTGATCTGAGGACAGGATGAGGTGCCTGAGAGGTTCCCTCTAACAGGCTAAGCCTTCATAGGGCATTTGGGTCTACAGGCATGTTACTACCATGTTACGATTGAGTTTGAACTGAGTTATGCCCCATATTACACCAATATCACACTCAACACCAGGCTGTCATGGCAACGGGTAGCGGTTGATTCGATCGCTGCTATATGGCACAGTCCAAACTGTAATGTTTGTTCAAGGGTTTGGCAAGTTGAATAGTCAAATACTTACTTGCAGCTTACCTGGTTATCGGATTTCATTGTCTTAGTAGTATTATGTCTGGAATGTATGAAAAACATACTGTAGAAGAAATGACAGGCAAGGTTCAGCTGTAGCCTGATCTAAAGACAGCTGTAGTACTCTGTTACTGCAAGGCTATACTGCAAAGCTACTAGTAGAACAATGAATGTCGTATTTTTTTTTACATCTGTAAAAACATCTGTAAAAATCTCAGAAAGAGAAAACATTTTAAACTGACAGTTTACTTCAGTTATCCATTCTCATTTCATGCCAAACCCACCACCGGTGTTCATGTCATTTGACCAAAGCACAGGTTCCAATCCAAGTGCCAATGCAGTTTAGCAAACTCCAATTTACATTTGTTGGATGACATGAAAATAGAGCTCTTTGGCCACACACACCAGTGGTCGGTTTGGTGTCAAAATGAGAATGCATGAACAGAAAAGGACCCCGTTCCTACTGTAAAATATAGTGGTGGATCTTTGATGTTATAGGGCCATTTTGTCCTGGGGCCATTGTTAAGGTCAACGGCATCATTAACTTTACCCAGTACCAGGATATTTTTGCCAAAAACCTGGTTGCTTCTGCCAGGAGGCTGAAACTTGACTTCCATCAAGACAATAACTCCAAACACACATCAAAATCCACAAAGAAATTGTTAATTGGCTACAAATTCAATATTTTTCAATGGCCATCTCAGTCTCCGGACTTGAAACCCATTGAAAATCTGTGGTTTGAATTAAAAAAGGCTGTCAGTCCATAAGAGCAGATGAAGGATATCAAGGATCTGGAAGGATTCTGTATGGAAGAATATCTAAGATCCCTCCCAATGTGTTCTCCAATCTCAGAAAACATTTTAGAAAAAGGCTCAGCAACGTTATCCTTGCAAGGTGATGTATTGAAAGTTATTGAAAACAGGGGTGCCAATCATTTTGACCCCTACCTTTTTGACAAAAAACATCTCTCTGAGCAATTGTGTTAGTATAAAATAATATATATTTTTTGCATACAATATACAGTGCATTCGGGAAGTATTCAGATTCCTTGACTCATAATGACAAAGCAAAAACAGTTTTTTAGAAAATGTAGCTAATTTATAAAAAAAACTAAAACTGAAATATTGCATAAGTTTTCAGACCCTTTACTCTGTACTTTGTTGAAAAACCTTTTTCCAGCGATTACAGCCTCAAGTCTTCTTGGGTATGATGATACAAGCTCAGACACACGGCAGATTTTTACCTTGTCAGCTCGGGGATTCGATCTAGCAATCTTTCGGTTACTGGCCCAACGCTCTAATCACTAGGCTACCTGCCGCCCCAAGTTTCTCCCATTCTTCTCTGTAGATCCTCTCAAGCTCTGTCAGGTTAGATGGGGAGCGTCACTGCACAGCTGTTTTCAGGTCTCTCCAGAGATGTTTGAGTCCAGCTCTGGCTGGGCCACTCAAAGCCATTCATTGTCTTGGCTGTGTGCTTAGGGTGGCTGTCCTGTTGGTTCCAAACTTCTACCATTTAAGAATGATGGAGGCCACTGTGTCCTTGGGGACCTTCAATGCTGTAGAAATGTTTTGGTACCCTTCCCCAGATCTGTGCCTCGACACAATCCTTTCTCGGAGTTCTATGGACAATTCCTGTTTTTGCTTTATCATTCTGGAGTATTGTGTGTAGATTGCTGAGAATTACAATTTGTATAGAGGGCTTCTGTCTATTTGAGCTGGTCAGTCTGTGATGCTAATCCTTTTGAATGCTCCTTTTAAAAAATGTATTGTGTAGTGGAGTTGCATAAGTGTTGCTCTCCACTTTCTGGAGGATCAAGTTTTGAAATCAGTGGAATTAGAATTTGATAGCTAATGAGATGGAGAAAACACCTCTCTCTGGATTACCTCTTCAAACTAAGGTCAACCATGGTATGCCATTCCTGACAGGGAGACTCATCCATCATGCATGATGATGTATACAGGTAAGATAGTCTAGCATTAGCTAGCTACATTTTCAGATATTATATGTTTCTAATTTTGACAAAGTGGTTTATTTCAAGCTAAAGTGTAATGTTAGCTAGCTAACTAATGTTAGCTGGCTGGCTCCCTAGCTGATGTTATTTTTCGTATCCCAGAGCCGTTTGCTTTGCTCACGTGGCGTGTTTGATCTTACACTTTGTTTACCTAGCTAGCTACATGTATTAAGCTGAAGTGTACAACACCCATTGAATATGGCCGGTGTCAGTAAAAGTTGGCAAAAAAGCGTAATGGAATTGTTGCCAGCAGAGCTGGTTAGGCTGTTTTCATGTTATACAGATAAAGCAATCATCGGCCAGTGCGTCAATTGTGCGCTCAGAAACTCCCACAGGATGTAGAATTTGAATTTGAGTGTGAGTGACAGGAAGTATACTTGAATTCAGTGCAATTCAAAGAAATTTAACTCAGTCATGTAACGAGGGTTTTATTGAATCTGAAAGGTCACACTTCCAGATACCAAACAATATATCACTTTTATCTGGAAACAATGCTTAGAATAGCCAATTATATTTCCACCAACCATTTCATTTGTTTGGCTTCTTTTTGAAGGCCTCAGGGTCAACTTGAGGGTTAAACGAATGCAATAACATACAAGTTTTGTTTTCCTTGATCATTAATTTGAAGTTTGTCCTGAAAATCTATTGTTTCAACAAGATTTTATATGCATATATAAAACAACATTTTTTATGTTTTATGGACAATGTTTATTTGTATAGACTTAACTTAATATAGAATAGAAGACAAATTTGAATGTCATTGTATTTCACTGAATTCAGTTCTATTTCCTTAAATTCAGATTTGAATTACAATTCTGTATCCTGTTTACTACTTCAATTCAAATTCAAGAATTGTATTGTAATTCTTGAGGCATTCCCAATTCAATTCTGAATTGAGCTTAACCCTGGTAGGAGGAGAAAAAAATACCATTGTTTTATTAACAGGAACTGTAATGCATGAGGGAGAGAGAAGCAGGGCGCTTGGGAGGGGCTGTGCGTTGTGTGTCTGTGAGAGGGGTAAGAGAGATAGCAACCAAGTTGATTTACGCTGGTAGACTAACTTATTGTTAGTTATTTATCATCTCATCTGATTACATACTACCTGTCTTGACTGCAACAAACCGAGATAAGCTAGTTAAAATAGCTAGCTAGCAAGCTAAGGTTAGCTAGGCTAATTGAGCCTACATAACTTTAACTGTGTGCTTTCTCCCTTTCCTACAATTGGACAACAACAAGATACACTCGCCACTCTCGTGAGTGGCCCTAGTACTGATCCGAGTACATCTTATATCCACCATACAGTTGAATGTAAATGCATTGGCCACAGACAGAGCAATAACAGATCTGTTTTGGTATGTGCAGTTTAATCCCAGACTCTTTAACAGCCACTGAGACACTAATGTAAACGTGAGCCGATAGCCTTCTCATTAGACCATAAGAGAAGCCATTATCCTCCATGTGTCTGTTCATGAGTTTAACACATCCGTGCACCCACACAGTCATTCCGACGGTCACTCACATGGCCACACAGTCGGACATTCACGGCAGCTTAAACACACATGCCAGCATGTGTCTGTGTGTGTGTGTGTGTGTGTGTGCGTCGTTAGTGACTGTGTATGTGGGCCACACAACAGATCTCATTGTCTTCGGATCCTCTGTTTGCTCTCATTGTAATGAATAGCCATTGTTTGTTGTGCGACGCTAACCAAAAACTCTCACTCTCTTGCTCACACAGAGACAACAGACACACACACACACCACTTCGCCCCATGACAAACCAGGCATATGCTGCAAGAGGCAAGAAAAGGGGATCTGATACTGAGGATGGTTATTATGATGATTATTAGGAGTAGATCAAGTAATTTTGTGTGTTTTGTATAATACTCACTGATGATGATGATGATAAGGAGGATGTTGAAGGAAAATATGAAATATGCTATGAGGAAGGTGTTAGACCTGTCCAGTATAAGACCCTGTGCTGTATTGCTGACCTAACCCAGTGAACCCATAAGACCGTGTTTGGTCCCAGACCTGTCCTTGGCCTGCGGTCATCTCTCTGGTCATAAAAGCTCTCAGTCAACATGGGAAGTGGCGTTGTCAAGGAAACAGTGTTTACTCTGGGATATATGGCTCATGGCTGTGTGTCACAGTGGTGTAGAGGCGGCCCTAGATAAAGTTGCAGTGTGAGTATAAGTGTGTGTGTGTTAACTTAACTGAGAATGTGTGTGTGCGAATGTATACGAGTGAGTTTGTGTCAGTGAGTGTGTGTCAGGGTGAGCGAGGGTGATATTGACTTCTGATATTTAAAGCACACCAAACAGCCAGGGCTGCGTTATTGCGTTTCCTCCAATGCCTTCAACTCCGAAGGCCTATCTCAGCACACCACCGCCCTGACTCTGACTCTGTGCTAGTACCACTCCTTTACTGAAGAGCAGGCTGAGGGAAATATAGTGCTGCTGTGTCTTTTTATTTCTGTGAACTGTGCATACAGGCAGCTCTCAGGAAAGCTAGTTTCATTTTGCTAGCACATGCTAATAGTTTGGCTAACATCTCAAATATTTCAGTTCTCTGCTGGCACTATGCATACTTTTCTTCAGACATGCACTTTAATAATTTGTATACTCCATTTTTATGCTTTGGAGGGTGGAAGTATGCAGCTAGAAGCTCGGTTTGTGATTGATGCACAATGTTTAGCAGGGCAAGGCTAATTATCTAGCTAGCATCCAGTTATTCCTCAGGAAGCCTTATCATAACTGTGAACCACACCCTTGGTTTTTGTTGACTGCGAGGCAGTGATAGTGGTTTAGTCACAATGGCAACTCCTATACCTTCCTGCACAATTCGAATGTAGCCTCGAACGCTGTAGCTTTCCATGTTGTCAGGCTGTCCCCCTCTGAGTCAAAATAGTAGGCTACGCTACATAATGGTTGTCACCTCACCTCCATAGCTTATGAACCTTGTTGATAAATTTTATAGATAAGGACCTTGTTTTGATTTAATTAGATATATTCTAACACTAAAACCTATTGGCTCCATACTTGCAAACATTAGAAAAAGTTTAAACTTGAAATAACTGTCCAGTGAAAATCTCACTTTAAAGTTTAATATTCTGTTATGTTTTTGACCCATCCTATCCTTTGTGGCCAAAGCATGAAACCCCCATTTGTATCCCAAACAGACTGTTTAAACAATGCTTGCTATTTCCTCATAGAGGATGAGCTGGCTAATCAGCAGTCTACTCGCATGATTATCTTTAATGACCGGTATATCCAAACACCATTCTGTTGTTGGGGTATGCACACACCCTTCTGTTGTTGGGTTACGCACACACCATTCTGTTGTTGGGGTACGCACACACCATTCTGTTGTTGGGGTACGCACACACCCTTCTGTTGTTGGGGTACGCACACACCATTCTGTTGTTGGGGTACGCACACATCATTCTGTTGTTAGGGTACGCACACACCATTCTGTTGTTGGGGTACGCACACGGGTATGCACACACCATTCTGTTGTTGGGGTACGCACACATCATTCTGTTGTTGGGGTACGCACACACCATTCTGTTGTTGGGGTACGCACACACCCTTCTGTTGTTGGGGTACGCACACACCATTCTGTTGTTGGGGTACGCACACATCATTCTGTTGTTAGGGTACGCACACACCATTCTGTTGTTGGGGTACGCACACGGGTATGCACACACCATTCTGTTGTTGGGGTACGCACACATCATTCTGTTGTTGGGGTACGCACACACCATTCTGTTGTTGGGGTACGCACACACCATTCTGTTGTTGGGGTACGCACACGGGTATGCACACACCATTCTGTTGTTGGGGTACGCACACACCATTCTGTTGTTGGGGTACGCACACACCAATCTGTTGTTTGGGTATGCACACACCATTCTATTGTTGCGGTATGCACACATCATTCCATCAGAGAAATTCTGCTTTTTAATATACTGAATTGCCATTTTTTGGAAGGAAATATATTTCACTCATATTGTAAGTCATATTTCAGAGAAATTTGGAAACACTGGACAGTTACTTTAAACTTTTTTTCAATATCCGCATCAGCCGATTATTATCGTCAATGTAGTTGTACATAATAAAATGCTTTGTTGATTGCTAGGGATAAAAATATGATTATTGCTTGCTACATTTGAAACGAGGTCTAGTTATGGCCACAACCGGACTAGATTGTGAACGACTCTTGGCGGAATGCATTGCTTGACTGCCATGAGGGTGATAAGTACAATGTTGTTCGCGAACAGCAGCCCCCAAAATGATTTGTTCTCGAATTCGAGTTTGTTGAGCTGTTGACTGTGTATGTTTTGGTTCCACAAAGCTGTGTCCATCATAACATTCAATAATCAATTAGTTGCATTCATTCTTGCACTATGTGATTAATTATCAGTTCTAAACATGTATTTTTCTTCTCTATGCTCATTATCCCTGTGAGCATATGACAGACAGAGGAAGAGGCGAAGTGAGAGGATATAACCTGTTATGGCATGGCCATTGTCATTGAGGGCTTCCATCATACAAAGATGTGTCCTCTATCTCTATGGCCTGCCCTGTCATTGGCTAGAATTGTCCCACCTGATCTCGCCTCTTCCCGTCTTTGAGGACATGTATTTATTTATGTATTTCCATTGTTAAAGCGGTCACTTGACTATCTTGTCAATATAACAGACAATCTTTGATATCTCCCAGCCCTACTCTCCATCTCTATTTCTCTCTATTTACTCCATCCTTCCACCAGTCTATGTGACCTTGCACCAAGTTCTGAGACCTTGGAGCTCGAGGGACTGTTACCGTTAAGGATTCTGGGACAAAGCAGACCAGACAGTCATATTGAGGGCACAAAGATGGAGAAGTGTAAATGACTGTGTGTGTGTGAGCGCGCACGTGTGTTTTTCGTATAGACGTGTCCTTGTGTGTTGATGGGAGACAGTTGAAGGAAATAGACAGTAATATAATTAAATGCAGGGAGTCGTGAAGTAAGTGACATGAGATGTCTTTGAATAAATATATCAGTAGCGGTAAAGGAGCGCTGTCCAGGCATGATAGTGACTTAGTGAGGCTTATTTATCCCATCGTCTCTGAATAATGTTGTATATGGAACAGTTACCTATCAAAGGCTGTTTGGGTCAGTCAACGTCTTGTTATTTAACGTTTCAAATAACACTATTTGATGCATCAAATAAACTAATGGTCCAATCAGGACTTGAATATGACTGCATGTCACTTAATACTTTAACATGATTATTTTACGTAGTGCTTACACTATCACTCGTATTTCATATGTAACAGTAATTCACTGGGACGTATGCTATGATGCTGGTAAAGCTTTGTCTTGCGTGCCTGTGCGGCAGACACACCATCTCTTGGTCTACAGGTCAGAAAACAAACTATAGCTAGCTGATGGATGCAAATAATATTCTCCCCCCAAAACATAGCTACTGAAACGGATTATGTTTTTTTTTCTATCTAGTTAGTTAGCTAACTATCTAGCTAGGTGTCATCATCGGAATACCCCAAATTTATAAAGCAGTTTTCTTATTTGGTTGATGGTCAGACCTGGTCCGGTCAACCCACTAGCCAGAGTATGAAGCTAGCTAGCTGGCTAGCTTGTTTAGTTCATTATCTAGCTAGCTAGTTATTTTCATGAACTAAAGTTTGGTTTCAATAAGAGAACAAGTGGCTATCTAATAGTCACATGGATTCCTAAATAGTGGCTGCCTAATAGTCACATGGATTCCTAAATCATTGCTAAGAATATTTACAATGACTGCAGTTTCTGGTCATTGTTTTCAGGCTGGTTGCATTGGTGCTAGCTAGGTACCAAGCTACCCCAGAAGTTGCTAATAACACATTTCTTTTTTACCTTTATTTAACTAGGCAAGTCAGTTAAGAACAAATTCTTATTTTACAATGACGGCCTACCACGGCCAAACCCTCCCCTAACCCGGACATATGTATCAAATATATTTCTGAGTGACTTTGTCATACTGCAACCGAAGTCAACGTAGTAGGGAGACAGCCTACCTTCAGTTTACAAACTGTCATCGATGTTAACAAAATGCTTGATGGCATATAACTTGCAGGGGGGAATCGGGGTCATGACCTCTCCCAATTTTCGAGACTGGTCAATTTGATTGATAGGAAATTATTTTCCCACTTTCTCTATTTACACCACACAGTGCTACTCAGAGCTGTTTCTATGAACCTTAGGCAGTAGGCCTGCAAGCCTGTTTCTCTCCCCAGTCAGAGGCAACAGCAGCAACCGATCCTCCTTCTTTATGCCTATTTGAAGGCCAACATTGAGGATGGAAAGCACTAATCATGTTCATGCAACCTAATAATCACCAACAGAGCACATCCTGAACCAACTTTAGTTTATATTTCTATTTGAAAATCTACAACAGAGATTGGCCCACTCTAGTCTTCATTGCAACATTGCACAGCAGTTTCTCCTTTATGATTTTTTTTTTCATTTTGATTTCAATATGGTAGGGAAACCAAGTACTGGTGTTTGTATGTACTTGATGAGTAAACGTTTGAATTATTAACTACAATTGAATAATTGTGTTGTTCCTATACCATATTGTTTGTGAAACAATAGTAGCAGATCATGCATTTTGGAAAGGTGAGGGGGCATGGGGGTCACAGGATGTTCCCCATGATGAAAGGGGGGCCATGACTGAAAAGGTTTAGGAAGCATTGATCTAGGTAATGATTAGCACAAATACAGATTGGCAACTCCATGCTTAAGCCTATTTATTTATTTAATTATGCTGGGCTACAGGTGCTAATGTGTATTGCTAAATAGCACAGCAAGCCTGATGATATGGACCAATATGTTGTTAGGCTCATTTATGGAAAGGGTAATTATATTTTAGATGGTGTCAGCATAATGTTTATTTTAATTCATTTTGGAGTTGTAAAGTCATCAGAACTGACTTTCTCACAGTCGTTCTACAAACAAATGACACGCCAAGCGTGGAAAGGGTACAAAAACGGGTTATGACATTTCAATTTAGTTAAAGCAGAGGTATGGTGGTTACTTTCTGAACTGTTAGACCAACTTAGACCAGCAGTTTAAAGGAATACAGAAATTATTGGTATTTCAGTTATGGTTGAAAAAGACTATAAAAAAATAAAATAAAAATATATATTGTGTGCTTAAAAAATGTAAAAAACGTATTTTATTTTATGCTAATGCTATTGCTCAAAAAATGGATTTGTTTATCAAGTATTGGACACGTAAAGCTTGATAAAGAGCAGTGATTGGGCATTGGAAGGGATCTTAGACCAGATCCCTGATATCCTGCGCTTATGGACTGCCCTCTTCTTTTCAATTTACACTTTTTTAATGGGCTTCAAATTCAGCGCACACAACATTCTATAATACAACTGTGTCATTTGACGTGTGAAATTAAAAGCTAATTTGATGCATCCAATAGTGTTATTTTGACACATAAAGACCTGAACGGCCTTCCATAGCTACCTGCCAAGCTGACTGACTACCACAACCCACGGAAACCATGGAAATGACTGGAGAATCTGACACACATTATAGTCCGTCATTCATTCGTTTGATTAGTAATCAAATTGAAAAGAGTAAATTGCTAATATAATTTGTCATTGAAGTTTGGTTTCTAAGGTAAGGGATTTATTTCTTTAGTTTTGTGTTGAGCTACTTTGTGTTAATTTCCTATTTGAAAATGTATCCACCTCACTAAACAGTGTGCAATAAAAAAGCGTTAAAATTAGCTATGAGAAACCAAAGCTTCAGAAATAAATACGTCTTAACATCAACACGCTCTGAAGCTCAAACTACATCCACCTCCATAATAAAACAACAGACAGATCAAACTTGGCCAAACAGACTTTTTCAATGGAATTAAGATGAAACATTGTGCAGCAGTTTTGAAACAGATTCAAAGTCAGATTAGAAAATAATGTATATGTTCTGTTTGCTGTTTTGGGCTTTTCTCTTTCGAAGGTGTGTATTCCGTTCGGTGTCTTCCTGTCACGCCCTGATCTGTTTCACCGGTCTTTGTGCTTGTCTCCACCCTCCTCCAGGTGTCACCCATCTTTCCCATTATTCCCTGTGTATTTATACCTGTGTTCTCTGTTTGTCTGTTGCCAGTTCGTTTTGTTCGTAGGACCTACCAGCGTTTTGTTTCCTTGCTCCTGTTCCTTGCTCCTGTTTTTTAGTTTCCCGGTTCTGCCCGCCGTGACCCTGCCTGTCGTCCTGTACCTTTGACCCCTGCTTGCCTTGACCTGTCGTTTACCTGCCCGTTTAAAGAATACACTTTTGTTTCTTCAACACTGTCTGCACCTGGGTCAAACCTTAAAACGTGATACTTCAAAGTGTGTGTGTGTGTTGTCTTTCGGGTTCCAAAGTGTCTATGTTGTTATCATTCAGTGTGTTTGGGTTCCAAAGGTCATAGTTATCAACCTTATGGGCCCTTTTCATTTGAGCCTGCATGAAGTCATCCAAGGTGAAGCCTTGTTTACTCAACCCCCTCATCTCTCTCTCTCTCGCTTTCTCTCGCTCTCTCTCTCTTCCCTTATCCCCCCACACACACTCTCTTTCTCTGAAACTATGATGCTCAGCTCTCTGTAAAAATACATCCATGTTTGCCGGGTCATGGTGACCCATGGTGTCCTCCAGAGATGTGATACAGAATGTCGCAAAGTGGTTTTGGAGCGTTGCTGAATGTGCATATCGTTGCTGAATGTGCACAACCTGTTCTAGGAAATTGAGTTCTCTTGAGAGGGTGTAGCACTGTCCCTGCTCGGATAATAAGAGGGGAAACGGCCCCTGTGACTCAAATCTCACTGGGCACAGATGTCAGTTCAACGTCTAGTTTTGATTTACTTTTGGTTGAGTTGTAAACTAAGGTGAATTCAATGTGAAATCAACGAAAACTGTAATCATGCCATTGGATTTAGGTGAAAAGTTTGGAGAGAAAAAATACAAAATGTATTTATTTATGGCTTTTTGCCATCAATGTGCACTTTTTGCAAATCCAATCAGTTTTACATGTTGATTCAATGTGATCACATAGATTTTTGTTGTTGGATGTGGGATGTATCTAATTCCCATGGTAAACACAATAGTTTCATTATAAACAAACACTTTTCACTAGGGCTGTCCCTGACTAAAATACATTTTAAAAGGTGTATTTTCCCATATATAGACACACCCGATGTGTTTTAATAAAATCAACTATATGCTTGTCTGATGCTGTTTGATGAAATAAGATACAAATGATTCAAGAGGGAGCAAGAGATCAAGATAACCAGAAGAGAAAAACCTTAACCTGACCCGACCATCCTCCTCCCGTTCCTGCTGGCTTTCGCAGATTCTGCCATTGCTCGTGAAGTTGCTTGTAATAGGCTACACGAGGAGTCAGCAATCTTTCTCATGTGGAATGCCAATTTATCTAACAATTTCTACCAATCTGTGTGTCAGTTATGGTTTTCATATGCACATTTTCGTGGAACAGTTTAATTTAATTTCTAATAAAGGCTGCGTGTCTCAAAATCATTTCATGTGGTTAATCAAAATTCTATACAAATCTAAATGATACAAAACTAAAAAGTTACTTCTATTGCCATTGCCATCTATGTAAAATTAGCCTACATAAACCCAACAGCCTGCAGGTAGAAAATATCCTGATAAAAATAAATATCCTATAAATCACATTGGCTGATTCCACGTCTGCAACGAACTTGAAACATTGTATCATAGTTCAACCAACTTTTGTGGGTCCAGCCCAAAGCTTTCTGTAGCAAACTTGCAACATTGTATAAAATCTTCTGGGCCCTCAGAGTTTCCGCCCCAGTGAGCTCTGAATAGACACACACAGCTGTAGGCTATTTTGCGCAATAGATAAGAGCTCATCATCAGGTATACCTATTTTATGACTTTCCACTGGATCAGAGCATGACATTTTTCTTTTACACCCCCCTTTGTTTTTATACTGCTTCCACTCACTTTTTTTTCCCCACCTATGCATAGTTACTTTACAAGTTACGTTGACTAACCTGTACCCCCGCACATTGACTCAGTACCGGTACCCCCTGTATATAGCCTCGTAATTGTCTTGTGTTACTTTTTAATTTGATTTTTTTATTTTATTTTGTAAATATCTTAACTCTATTTCTTGTTGGTTAAGGGCTTGTAAGTAAGCATTTCATGGTAAGGTCTACCTGTTGTATTTGGCGCATGTGACAAATAATATTGATTTGATCTGATATACGTTATCAGGTGCCCGTCCTTATTCAACATTGGCAGTAGCGCTCCAAACAAAAGACAATGACTAAATTGACAAAACACTTAAATGGACTGAAATAAAACAAAAATCACTTCTCACAAGTGTAGCATAGGTTGTGCGCTCTGCAAACTACGTGTCCACTCTGACAATGAGAGCGGTAAAATACTGTAACAAAAGTATAATGCATTAAGAGAAATGACCACGACCAAACAAATATTGTGCATTAGTAATGATAGGAATTAATGGTAAATATAGGCTACTACTGGTGATATATGTAATGGGGAATTGATAGACACTAACACTCAAGGCAAACAATTCCCACAATGAAGTTATGAAACAATGAATGTGCGCAAATTGGCAGGAGAGAGCGCATTCTGGAGAGAGACGTGCATTGTGGATTAGTTCACTGAGATGGGCGCGAGTCAGACAGGTGTCTTGTGTGCCATTTAAAAATATATATATTTGCTACTGCTTGAAAAAAAAAATCTCAGTCGATCAAAAGCCTATCGACCAAACAATCGACCAGTCGACTAATTGGGGTCAGCGCCACTTTTCACCAATGGTCACACCTACAAACAGTGGGAAAAGGGAATTGACAAGTAATCATAGGTACTGTTTGGCCAGTGATCTCAATCTGTGATTTGACTCTTTTTACGTTCTTATAACTGGCACTTCATTAATTGGTGGTAATTCACTGCGATGGTATGATAATTACTTTTGGCATGTCGTTTCATTGTAGATGTTTCATTTCTTTCTGGACATGCTTGAGTAGGTTTTCTTTCTCAGGAAGCAAGGTTTTATTTGATCGGTTGTGAAATTTGGTAAATTGTGCAAGAGAAACAAACGCATCATCATTGTCTTCTTCCAGGAATAAGATAGTTGTCATGGCAGGGAAACTGATTATCTTGGCCTGGGCTTATCTCTTTCTCTCTGGCTTTGGGTTTCTTTTTCTCACTTTTTAATTCCCCCTTTTCTCTCACTCTCTCTCTCTGGCTCACTTTTTAACTAACCCTTTTCTCTTCCTCACAGGTTCTCCTCCCCCCTCTCATGTTCTCCTCACCCCTCTCTCATTTTCTCCTCCCTCTCTCTCTGGTGGCAGTCAGTCAGCCAGGTCGACCTCGCCTTGGCTCCACCCCTCCCATTCACCTGGCACTCGGCCCAGAATGTTGCTGCAATTCCGCCCACTCTCATTGGTCCCCGCACACACACCGCTTCTGAGAAAGGGAAATTACCACCCTCCCCTCCAGTTCCCGCTGCTTTCGCTCTCTTTCTCTCTTACTTTCTCTTTTAAATAGATTTGCCACGTCTGGTTGTGCAGTGCTCAACTGTAAGTGATATGGGGTTTGATTAGATTTTCCGACTGAAAGAGTGCTTTGTACATGCTGTTTGTGTGTGGTATGGCGTGGTGTGTGTGTGTGATGTTTGTGGGAGTGCGGAGGGTGAAAGTTTTATTTGTTTTAGCAGACACCCTTGCATGGCTGACATTTCTACACATTATCTGTTCCCACAGCTGCATAGATGGGTTCTAGAGACTGAAGAGAATGAATAAGGGAAAGTAGCGTGCTCTTGGAAAATTACTATATCATGCTCTAGGAGTTTCCACTGAGGAATGAATGGAGGCATAAATCAAGTCTAAATCGATTCTGTGGAAGTATATATCACCAAGCTAATGTCTCTCTCTCCTTCTCCCTCTCCCTGTCTCTCTCGTTCTCTACAGAGGAAGTGCCTTCCCTGACATCTGCTGCAGCTTCGATCCGCTTCTAGAGCAGAAGCTCCGCCCCCCCCCCCCCGCCCCCCCGCCTCGCTTGCTGCCACGATAACGCGAGCACAAGGATACCAACCACACCCCTCGTCACGGCCCACGCCTAAAAAAATCCACGCCCAGACCTGCACCAGCCCCATCATCACCAGGCTTACTGCCCTAAGCCTTCACCTGCCCTCCCGTACCACCCTACCCCAGAAAGCCTCTCTCCTTCTGGGCCAAGCCTCTCTCTTTCAGACCTCTCAGTGTCTCTAATCTCCATTGATCTCCATTCAGTCACAGCCTACAGCACTGTTGTAGTCAGGAAAGAAGGATCTGAAGAGTGAACTTTCCCTCTGGGTTACATGCTGAATTGTTGGTGAGATACAAGTTGAGACAAACAGTGGTAGAGTCATTCTCTGCTCAGATCATTGTCTGTTGAGTGTGTTCTCAATGCTTTAAGGAAGGTAATAACACACACAACAATTTTACAACACATTCACCTATCGCCTTGATACATCCACTCGGATCTTTCAGAAGAATAAGGTGTAGCGGACATATCCAACCAAAGGGGACACACACCAACACACACATCACGCTTTAGCCCGATTCGGACGGATTACTATTATTTTCCTGGACTGTCTTTGTGACCATGGCGCACATGAACATGGCGCACATGCGGGACACAAAATGGCTGACACTGGAGGTGTGTCGGGAGTTCCAGAGAGGCACGTGCTCACGCTCCGACCAGGAGTGTAAGTTCGCCCACCCAGCCAAGAGCTGCCAGGTGGAGAATGGACGAGTCATCGCCTGCTTCGACTCCCTCAAGGTAAGAAGAAAGGTGATACGACACAGGATGAAGCTGTGGGCTACAGCCATATGTGGTGCTGTGATTTGATTGTCTGGCATAACGAATGATCAAGGGGTCAGGGGTTAAGAGAAAGGAGAGGTCCTGGGGAGTTTATTGGCATACATTAGAAACAGCTACCCTTCCTGGGGTCCACACAGAACACAACACAATACAGAAACACATAACATAGAGACATTAACTCACAGTTTTAAAAGTTAACTCATACCCACAGGAGTACGAAGCCTGGGAAAGGTTTTGACTGAATGAGCAATGAAAACACCATATTTATGGTGTGGTTTCAAACAGCACTGTATAAACCGAAACATTCTCTCAACCGCCAACATACATTGTGTATTGTCATGAATATGTTGTTTTTTTACCACAGTGAGGGGTTCTCATTCAAATACTCGTTTCAATGTCTCACATTGGGATTGGCTCCAAGCAGATTACTACCATAAAGAACAAATCACACAATGTCTGTCGGAGAAAGGGTGACCACGTTTAAAATACCAAAATGTGGGACAACAGGACGTTTTTACGGGACAGTGTAGCCTATATGAATACAACATGTTGGCAGCATCGCATGGCAATCATTTGATCTCAATTAGTTTCATGGGAATATGCATTTAGATCTACTTGAATGACTTTTTTTGTGAGCGAATTAGAGCAGATGGTGTTAGCAGACTATATAGTCTTCCTGTAGGACTATATTGTTTCAATCTAAGCAAATTCTGCTTAGTGGCGAGCGCTGTTGAGTTTTGGCCGCATGATAATTTATTTTTGACTACAGTATTCCGAAGGTGGTGTTTTTGATGTAACGGTAACGTTATACTATGCTATTATATTTGGTTTTGTTATGTAAAATACAAGTGAATCATTATGTCATCTTCCAAGACGTTGATTCAGCTTTGATCTAACTTTACTAAAAGATGAGCACTATTGTGAGAAGTGGCGGAATGCACCCCTGCTCAAAAGATTTGGTGATGCAGAAACGAGAGACGTGTGGTTGTTTTATGAAAATATGGGAATATTTGGCCACGGATACATATCTGGTTGGTCTCAGGGAATGTAAAACAGTCAGAAACTGAGATTTAAAACGAGATTGAGTGAAGTAGCAGCAAATACGTTGAATAAGCAGCTAATGAGCATGGAGAGCCTCACAAGTTTGACGAAATGCGGCTATTTACTTACTTGTAGCTTTTTGTCAGAAGCACATGTTTTGTAAGTAGTTAGGCACAACGGTCCTCTCCAAGTTTAGCAAAATATTTGAGAAATGTGATTGGTTGACGATGGCCGTATGACATTGGCCTACGTATCGTCTGACGCTGCACAGAATATCAGATCTCAACAACAATTTGAGATATGTATTTCCCTGACAGACTGACCAGGTGAAAGCTATGACACCCTTATTGATGTCACCTGTTAAATCCACTTCAATCAGTGTATATGAAGAGGAGGAGACAGGTTAAAGAAAGATTTGTAATGCTTGAAACAATTGAGACATGGATTGTGTATGTGTGCCATTCAGACAAGACAAAATATGAAAGTGCCTTTGAACGGGGTATGGTTGTAAGTGCCAGGCGCACCGGTTTGAGTGTGTCAAAATCTGCTGGGTTTTTCACGCTCAACAGTTTCCTGTGTGTATCAAGCATTGGAGTCAACATGGGCCAGCATCACTGTGGAATGCTTTCGACACCTTGTAGTCCATGTCCCAGCGAATTGAGGCTGAACAAAATTGCACCCCATTTTGCCCGAATTGAGGGCAACTCAATATTAGAAAGGTGCTCCTAATGTATATTTTCATATGCACAACGTAACTGCAAGAGACAGGTTGGAATGTCTGATTGAAATACAGGACAAATCGACTTAAACATTTTTTTGTGGTGTTTGAATTTCATTGATAAAATGCAGGACATGATTGTTTGGTTGCGGGACTCAGGAAAAAGGGCAAAAATGCGGGACATGTGGTCACCCTAGTCGGAGACAAACAGGTAAAGTGGCGAATGCGGTGAGCCCCTCCCTCTTTATAAAGCCTGTTTCACGTTACCCATAAGTATTTCAATGGGGGCGTCAAAGTGGAAACGCAACGCCTCCTTGCAGTTGAAGGCTCCCGTTGAGACACCACATACTTTTACATTTTTCAAACTTTGCATCGTCTTCCACCCAGCCAGAGAACGTGGAAGAACAGGAAGTTACCAAACCACAGAATAAATGAAAATGTATGGTTTTCGGTGATGGCTTTATGCGATAGATAGCAGCGTGTGAACAATTACCCATTTCCATAAGTGAAACTAATTTAATAGTAATGTCAAATAATACACAACTGTTTGGCCAATTATATTATATGGCTGTTGCCTCCCGTTTAAGTTGATTGTGATTATAATTCTTATTTGGAGGTCACTAGGTACAATGGTATCTTCAACCTAGCCTAACCTTTAGCAAGCTAGCTCTGCTGTGCAAACTGGTTGAGAAAAAAGTAACTAAACAAAACATATTTTGTTATCACCTGAAACCATATATCCTGTCTAGAATGAGAAGGTCATATTTTGCAATCTGCCAAAATAAATGCGATCTCTGACAAGAGAGAGGCTCTCTTCCAGCTTGCGTTACAAACACTACACTTTTCTATTCCGTAGCGGGACAAGACTGACGTACTGCGTAATGATGTAACCGAGGAATCAGGCGCCACTCGCCCGTCCTCTGGTCATTCTCGTTTAGTACGTCTAATGTTCATTATTGGCTTAACTGGCCGGTTTGACCTCTATGTTATGGTCAAAAAGACTCAAGAAGCAACGTCATTCATGTGGTTTTCTTCAGCTAACGCGGTGCAAGCACATGTATAAACCGGTTAGCAATACTTTTCTCCCGGCATTATTATGGGCCCCCGTACCCCATGGGAATCAAACATACTCCGTCTGCTCTCGAACGAGTGCTGGAAGTTTTGTAAGGTTTCATCAAGTACTGGCCCGTGCTAGCTTAAGCTACGCTACTAGCCCCACGGCTAACTGTAGCTAGCTATCCACAATCTAGCGATTGCTAGGTTAGCTCTCGTGTTTAGTTTACCTAGCATTAAGTTGCTTTTTGCATACTAACTGAATCAGTCCCACAATGTGGTGATCCGGTCCACGAAACGGCCTAAAACAGTCTAGCTAACGCGGGAAGGCTGGCTGTACTAATGCTAAGCAAAGTGGTTATGCGGCCTACCTCAGCTAGCACACCGCTAGCTTAGCTCTCTTGCATAGTTCACATAACGTTCAGTCATTTTGTGTTTACTTACAAGAGACTCAAAAACCAGGTCAGCTATGCCGTCAAGGCTACCCTTGCCACCACCTGCCCCGAGCACTGTCCCCAAATCCCAGTGACTCCACATCATTGGTGACTCGCCGCAAGAGCAGGGACCTGGCGTGCATGCACAGTACAGCCCTGGGTCTCGTCCACAGTTACAAAGGGGAGCATACTGCAGTTTGCTATGGAGCCACCCGTTTTCAACAGGATGCTTGCTTCAGTAGCAAGTGGGGACTTAGCTTGCATACTAGAGCAGGAAATCTCTTCTCTATTGGGCAAAGGGGCAATCAGAGCAATACCAGCGGCAGAGAGCCATCGCGGCTTCCACTCCCAATACTTCCTGGTTGCTCGACAGCCCCACTGCGCCTTTTCAGGTTCCAGCCAGGGGTGGAAGTCAGCATGTTCACTCTCCCTCCGGTCTCAATAGACAAACAGAGTAGGATGCCATCTATCGCTCCTCTGCCCATGCCCTAGAGCATTTTGCTGTCTGCATATATACAGACTGCATCTACACAGACTAGCTGTTAAAATTTATCTGTGGAGCAGAGTACACCTACTTTCACTACGTGTGACTCATGTCCCAGGCGTACTGTACAGGTAACTGCCAAAATAAAGGAAACAGCAACATAACGTGTCTTCATTTTACTGCAGTGGGCTAAATAAAGGTCACACAGAGTGTTTCTTCGTAGTCTTAAACAAATCAACTTTGAAGCAAAAGTATACACCTTACACACATAATTATGGGTTTACATAAAATAAGACACCTGTACCATGTCAGATATAGAATGGAAATATAACAAAACTGTTTGACATAGAAACACCGGATTTGTATAACATTCCATACGAGGCCACTAGGTCATTTGACTGCAGGAAAGGACTACTAGGGCGTTATGCTGTCTCAAGCACCGCTACTATGCTGTCTCAAGCACCGCTCCAGAATCTCCCATCATAAGTGGTAACTTGGGTTGAGATCTGGTGACTGAGAGAGACACACACTTTAAACCCCCTATGTTCCTTTGAGACCCCTCTTTCAGAGTTTCAGACCCTTCTAGAGGTTCCAATACCATTCTATGGATTATATGTCTATGACCACAATGCAACAAGCTGCACTATATTTGGTGCACATGCTGCCCAAATTGCAGTCTTCCTAACTGTAGGCTTGTGATAAAACTTAACCTACAGCTATTTTTTTTAGAAGCTATTAATACTCTGTGGCCAAATTAATTTGTTTTAAATATTAATGTCATACAGTGGATTCCTAAGCCTATGCATGCAATGCCCTATGCCCTGATGCATTTAGTCCTCAGATCTCTGACAGCTGTAAAATAGTCTATAAAGTTGTGCAAATGCTACACATCACAACACAAGGAATAGTTGTAAAATGTTTTTGTTCTAGGCTGTTTTTAATGATAAATGTGTTTCATTTGGCCAATATCCCATGTTTATTGATGGCGCTGGCTGAGCCAGGTCTGAGGTTTCTTTCTCGCTCTCTCTTTCTACCCTCGGATCTGAACAGGTCAACCGGTCTCGGATCCGAACGGGCACATGTCTATTTGGGTCTGTTGTTCTTACAGCCTTTTTCGGAAACAGGTCTGACTGTCCTCTGGTTGTCCTCGGGTTCATTCGGAACAGGTCTCAGTTTTATTTTTTTTTATTCATGCATATTGGGTCTGGATGGGAAAGCCACATGTCCATTTTGGAACGGGTCTAACTTTTTGGACCCGTGAAGACTTCTAGTCAACCAGATACGGTTGAGCCACCATAGATCTCTTTGCATCGCACAAAGACGCACACTGCCTGCTGTTCTTTGCGCTAACAGGAAACAAACCACTGCGGATAGATGGGCTGACACACCGAGGGTGTTGCTCTACACTTTTCGTCCTCTATGCCTCATACACCCCACTTTAGTCACTCAATGCCTCATACTCCCCACTCTCTCTATGCCTCATACACCCCACTCTAGTCACTCTATGCCTCATACTCCCCACTCTAGTCACTCTATGCCTCATACACCCCACTCTAGTCACTCTATGTCTCATACACCCCACTCTATGCCTCATACTCCCCACTCTAGTCACTCTATGCCTCATACACCCCACTCTAGTCACTCTATGCCTCATACACCCCACTCTAGTCACTCTATGCCTCATACACCCCACTCTATGCCTCATACTCCCCACTCTAGTCTCTCTATGCCTCATGCACCCCACTCTAGTCTCTCTATGCCTCATACACCCCACTCTAGTCTCTCTATGCCTCATACACCCCACTCTAGTCTCTCTATGCCTCATACACCCCACTCTAGTCTCTCTATGCCTCATACACTCCACTCGAGTCACTCTATGCCTCATACACCCCACTCTAGTCTCTCTATGCCTCATACACCCCACTCTAGTCACTCTATGCCTCATACACCCCACTCTAGTCACTCTATGCCTCATACACCCCACTCTAGTCACTCTATGCCTCATACACCCCACTCTAGTCACTCTATGCCTCATACACCCCACTATAGTCTCTCTATGCCTCATACTCCCCACTCTACTTTATGCCTAAGGCTCTGGTTAACATAAATCACACTCCTGCTTTACAACAAGCCCTGGCAGCTTCCATCACGCAGGGATCTTCTGACCCAAACGAACTGAGAGATTTCCCACCCTTACCCAGAAACCATGATCCTCTGGCCTGGCCCATGGGAGGATGAATCTGAATGGGACAGGCATGCCACTTTCCAGAGAGACAGAGCCCCTTCTACATGCTGACTGTATAGAAACAACTGGTGTGACCTAAAACAGATCATTCCTTACCAATGCTCCGTATCCAAGGTTTTATGCTTCTTGCAGGACCTTTTGGACAGAGGGAAGGTTATAATCCACTGAGTCTAAATGCTGTCTAAGCCAGGGGAAGTGGGGTTCTACTAACAAACAGTTGAAGTCGTAAGTTTACATACACCGTAGCCAAATACATTTAAACACAGTTTATCACAGTTCCTGACATTTAATCCTCGTAAAAATACCCTGTCTTAGGTCAGCTAGGATCACCACTTTATTTTAAGAATGTGAAATGTCAGAATAATAGTAGAGAGAATGATTTATTTCAGCTTTTATTTCTTTCATCACATTCCCAGTGGGTCAGAAATAGTTTAACTTGGGTCAAACGTTTTAGGTGGCCTTCCACAAGCTTCCCACAGTAAGTTGGGTAACTTTTGGCCCATTCCTCCTGATAGAGCTGGTGTAACTGAGTCAGGTTTGTAGGCCTCCTTGCTCGCACACGCTTTTTCAGTTCTGCCCTCAAATCTTCAATAGGATTGAGGTCAGGGCTTTGTGATGGCCACTCCAATACCTTGACTTTGTTGTCCTTAAGCCATTTTGTCATAACTTTGGAAGTATGCTTGGGGTCATTGTCCATTTGGAAGACCCATTTGCGACCAAGCTTTAACTTCCTGACTGATGTCTTGAGATATTGCTTCAATATATCAACATAATTTTCCTGCCTCATGATGCCATCTATTTTGTGATGTGCACCAGTCCCTCCTGCAGCAAAACACCCCCACAACATGATGCTGCCCCCAGTGCTTCACGTTTGGGATTGTGTTCTTCGGCTTGCAAGCCTCCCCCTTTTTCCTCCAAACATAATGATGGTCATTATGGTCAAACAGTTCTATTTCTGTTTCATCAGACCAGAAGACATTTCTCCAAAAAGTACGATCTGTGTCCCCATGTGCAGTTGCAAACCGTAGTTTGGATAATTTAGCTATTTTGATTTGGAATTTTAAGACCCCTTAAGGTATCAACAAAAAATAGAAAAAAAACAAATATTTGAATTTGGCATTATTGCTATTAACCCATAGAAACACATTAAAAAAGTGATTCACTACATGGAACAACACCCCCCCCCCCCTAACAACAACAAAAAATCGAAAGCACGTTTGTTCTGAAGTGCCTGTCCTCTTTGTTTCTTGGATGCCTTCCTGCAGGGGTTGTCCCCTGTCTCATCAGCTGCTATCTCATTGGATAGTGGAGGCTATTATATTGGCTTCTAATAGCAAGGGTTTACAGCCCCCAGAGGGCCTGAGGGCTCATTCCGCCAGAGGTATGGCTACCTCTTGGGCTCTGTCTAAGGCACTTTTATGAGGTTTTACCAACTGGATGTCACTGCACCTTCGTTGGCAGATACTGTCCTCAGTGTCGGAGCCGCTGAGGAGTGATACTGTTGGGACTACCCTGGCTTCGGAGAGCATGTCTGCGATACAGGAGTTGATCATATCCCATTGTGAGGCATTGAAATTAGTATTTGAAAGAGAACTCAAGGTTACTTTCACAACCCCAGTTCTCTGATAATATGAGTGAGCTGTTTCACTGCATTTCCCTGCTCGGAAGAGCTTAAAGAAGAGGTGCATGCTTTCAAATGACCAAAGGTCAGGCGAGTGGTGCATTATAAAGAGGGAAGGGCCCTCGTTATTCGTCACTCGTCCTGTCCATTTCCGACAGACGTTGTGTCACTCACTCATATTATCAGAGAACCAGGGTTACGAAAGTAACTTTGAATTTCCCTGTCTGCTACTGTCATAACAGCATGATACCATCTGGCCCCTGCATGTGCTCTCTCTGGCCACTCCTACTTCAAGTCATGTGGTTGGAATATGTGACGGGGTGTGTGAGGCAGAGGGGAGAAAGAGGGGAACATGCATCACTTCAGATTCAGGAAGCCAGATTTACATACAGACATAACTTGATGTTATAGCTATTGTCTGTTAATGGGGGAAGTGAGGTAGAGTTGGAAAGGGAGTCAATTGCAAATCAGTTCCAGTCAGTTTAGGAAACTTTCTGACATTCAATTTCAACCACAAACTGCTGTTTTCAACGTATGAATATAACTTTAAATGTGACAGGCAAAGGTCTCCACAAAAACCATAACACTTAATAATAATGCTAATTTAGGCTTCATTAAATGAGTCTCAACAACATTTTTGTCTATTTATTTTATTTAACCTTTATTTAACTAGGCAAGTCAGGTAAGAACAAATTGTTATTTACAATGACGGCCTACCAAAAGGCAAAAGACCTCCTGCGGGGATGGGAGCTGGGATTAAAATACAAAAAATTATATAAAATATAGGACAAAACACACAACAAGAGAGACACCACAACACTACATAAAAAAATACCTAAGACAACAACATAGCATGGCAGCAACACATGACAACACAGCATGGTAGCAACACAACATGACAACAACATGGTAGCAACACAACATGGCAGCAGCACAACATAGTAGCAGCACAAAACATGGTACAAACATTATTGAGCACAGACAACAGCACAAAGTGCAAGAAGGTAGAGACAACATTACATCACGTGATGCACCCACAACTGTCCATAAGTGTCCATGATTGAGTCCTTGAATGAAGAGATCGAGATAAAACTGTCCAGTTTGAGTGTTTTTTGCAGCTTGTTCCAGTCGCTAGATGCAGCAACCTGAAAAGAGGAGTAACCTAGGGATGTGTGTGCTTTGGGGGCCTTTAGCAGAATGTGACTGGCAGAACGGG
Source organism: Oncorhynchus mykiss (assembly GCF_057628025.1). NCBI lineage: Eukaryota > Metazoa > Chordata > Actinopteri > Salmoniformes > Salmonidae > Oncorhynchus > Oncorhynchus mykiss. The sequence goes on from NC_143049.1 coordinate 3,422,659, forward strand.
TGTTGTGTGTGGAGGATGAGGGATGCAGTAGATATCTCAGATAGGGGGGAGTGAGACCTGAGAAGGTTTTATAAATAAGCATCAACTAGTGGGTATACAGAGATGCCCAGTTTACAGAGGAGTATAGAGTGCAGTGATGTGTCCTATAAGGAGCATTAGTGGCAAATCTGATGGCCGAATGGTAAAGAACCTCTAGCTGCTCGACAGCACCCTTACCTGCCGATCTATAAATTACGTCTCCGTAATGTAGCGTTTGTAGGATGGTCATCTTAATCAGGGTTAGTTTGGCAGCTGGGGTGAAAGAGGGGCGATTACGGTAGCTTTGATATGTGCTGAGAGAAGGACAGTGTACCATCTAGCCATACTCCCAAGTTCTTGTATGAGGTGACCACCTCAAGCTTTAAACTATCAGAGGTAGTAATCACTCCGGTGGGGAGAGGGGCATTATTTGACAGGCAGTGGCTGAGACAGCAGATGTTCTGACTTTATACACTGCACTCTTTGAGAGAGTGCCAAGAATGAGCAAAGCTGTCATCAAGGCAAAGGGTGGCTATATGAAGAATCTCAAATATAACATATATTTTGATTTGTTTAACACTTTTTTGGTTACTACATTATTCCATATGTGTTATTTCATAGTTTGATGTCTTCACTAGTATTCTACAATGTAGAAAATAGTACAAATAAAATAAAAACCCTTGAATGAGTAGGTGTTCTAAAACGTTTGACCAGAACTGTGTATGCAGACAGTGTATTCCCAATCAATGCGATGAGACTACCATTTAAACAGCTAAGACTAGCTAGCTAACTAAATGTTGTAGTTGATAATACTTGTTGGACACAACAGATGTATAATGAATGTTAGCTAGCTAGTTACCTAGCTAATACACTTAGCCTAAAACATGTTTCCCAAGAAGTAAAGTATCTAGCTATCTACACTTGCTACAGACATTGGTGCTGCAACCAGCAAGCTAACTAGCTACCCAAAATGTGGCTAACTACGACATCAAAATAATTCAGCTATTTATGATCAAATGTTACCATATATAGCTAGCTAGACACTTTCAGACAATTGTACTTTGAACACAAGGATTGCTAGCTAGCAAACTTTAGCTAGCCCAAGTGTGGCTTAGCTACTGTAGCTAGCCAAGAACATCCATGATCATGACTATATGATCTCTCTTGGTGAAATTTTCTCAGTCACAAATACTCTTTCCACTTTGAGCTGTCCATAAATAAAGATCCCTGTAAACAGTAGTGTCATCACAAGTGATTTATTATAGTTATCTAGAAGGAGAACAGCTTCTTGTCTTCTCATTCTGCAGCATAAATCCGACCGATCACCGAAGTCACCACCGACTGAAAAATGAAAACTACTTTGAAATCCCGGCACCAGATTATTTCCTGACTGGAATATCTGGATCAAATGTAAACTGTAAAATAGAGTTCTGATTGTGTTCTCAATATTACAATATCGAGCATGTGAGCTTTGTGCACTATAATCACATGAATTTGAAACATTTCCATTCAAATGACATAATTTCCAAGTATTCCAAAGGAGTTGACAGGTAGACATGCCTCTTTTAGTGTTATATCAAGGATAGAACATCTATTATTGCAGTTTCAGCTCAGCTGAGAACCCCATTCCCTCTCTGTTTCTATCTGTCGCTCCCCCTTTCTCTCTGTCTGCTGTGGAAGTGGTTAGGGTGTGTGGGGGGTCAAAGCTTCTCCTCTCTAGTTCAGGCATAGAGAGCAGAGCTGAAGGTAGGGGAGGGTATAGCGTCATGGTCAGTCATCTCAACACTTCCTGTGCTCCAGCCTAGGGGCAGCAGGGAGGAGGAGGGGGGGGGACGCTGTAATTTTCCATCTATTTTTAAGTGCTGACAGAAAGGCTAACACCTCTCTTTCTCTCTCGCTCAGTGCTCCACTCACTCTCTTTCTCTTTCTTTCAATGTTATTTTCTCTATCTCTGGAGATCTGTAGAGATGGGATGACCGACCTCTCCTCTTAGGTCTGATTCAAGGTTCTGGCCTCTGTCCAAGATGACACACGCATGCACACACACACATCCCACCCTTCCCTTAGGAGCTCCAAGACCTGGTCAGAAAGAATATTATGGGTGTGTGTGATACAGAAGCATAAGACTGTAGGGCGTAAAAACACACACCTTGTTTTTGTGACACCAGTGATTGTACCATTGGCCTTGGTCCTTGGCCATGCCAACTCAGGCCAGAGTAGGGCAGGGTGTATGAGCTGATTCTGAGGGCCTGTTTACAGCCAGATATGGACAGAGGAACATTGTCCGGGTGCCGCTGCTCTGAGCTAGGCTGAGCTGTGTGTAATAGTTTCCTCAGAGCAGCAGAGAGGGCTGGTTGGGTCAGAGCCTGGCTGTGCTGGACCCGTCAACACTATTCTACACACACACGCGCATGAGAACGCATACACACACACACACACACACACACACACACACACACACACACACACACACACACACACACACACACACACACACACGTGCACAAACAGAAACGTGTGCTCACAGACACGCACACCACACAGAAACGCAAACACACACTGGCCAGAGAGATCAAAAGTACAGTGTTCTTTCCTTCTAACAGACTGAGCTGCCAGAGGGCTCTGTTCCAGCCAGTGACCCAATAGAACCCACCTCAATGATCACTGATCCAACTCTGTCCTCAGTGACCAGACAGAGCGATAGAACGACAGAACTGTTATCTGTGGAGGGATGAGTAACTGAGGGAAGGAGGGAGGGAGAGGGGGATAGGGGATATGGCAAGGGGATAGGATATTTCATCAGAGAGGAGAGGAAGAGAGAAATGGTGCTCTATGTCACAGCGTAGAAATGTCAGCCATTGGAAAGTTGTCTGGCAGGGAGGGAGAGAGAAAGAGAGAGAGATATGTTTTTGGGGGTGAACTTGAAGATAGTGAGCAGTTTCATCAGCTTGGGCTTGCTTGGGTTTTTCTCACACACAGCCTTGTGTGTGAATGGGAGGCCATTGATCAGTTTTAACCGTTTGGCCACTGTTTCCACTTGTAAGGAGAAACCGAGACGAGGAGAGGCCTCAGGAAGCTCAGCGTAGAAAACGACAATGCAGAAAGAGATAGAGACAGGAAATAGGTAGTAATGGGTGATGAGTGCATGCTGTCCACAAACACACACATTCATACACACAGACTAACACAGATATAGATTGCACCCATACTCACACTCTCACTAACCACTTGTCCTACATTCACTCTTTCACTGTGAGCCTGTTCAACATGAAATAGGACAAATATGGCCTAAAGAGCTACCTAATCTCATTTAGCCTATACAGTACATTACATTACGTATGTTCTATGAAATACGCACGCACGCACGCTAGCACAGCCACACACACAAACACTCACACACACATATACGCTCTCCTCATGAGAGGAACGACCTTATTCTTCTTCCATAATTAGCTTGAGTCTCACATGATCACGGCATAGCAGAACAGGTCACACCCAAACTCTGTCATTTCCCTAACACCCACACAGCTAGCTTCCCACCGCTAACCCTCTCTGTCCTCCTTTCCCAGGCACAGCCCAACACTGTTTTTTGTATTTGTATTTATTAAGGATCCACATTCCTGGGGTCCAGCAACATTAAGGCAGTTATATACAATTACAAATACTACATGAAATTACATTTCTTAACACTTTTCACAACACATTGTGTGTGCTCTCAGGCCACTACTCTACTACCACATATCTACAAAATCCATGTGTACATGTGTCACAATCTGCATCCCAAATGGCACCCTGTTCCCTCTATAGTGCACTACCCATACAGCTCTGGTCAAAATAAGTTCACTATGTAGGGAATAGGGTGCCATTTGGGACTCAGGCGCAGTAATCCTTCGTGCTCTTCATGCTAGGAGAATTAGAATAGTGCACATTTCTGTCCTTTAAATAGCAGAAATATTGTAATTGCGAATCTTCATGGGAAGATAGTATAATCAGATCTGGTGGCATAGCCACACACTCCAGGCATAACAGAATAGACATTGGAATGCCAATTAAATAGGGTTAAGGGACATTCACTGTTGAGTTGAACACATACACTACCGTTCAGAAGTTTGGGGTCACTTAGAATTGTACTTGTTTTTGAAAGAAAAACACATTTTCTTGTCCATTAAAATAACATCAAATTGATCAGTAATACAGTGTAGACATTGTTAATGTTGTAAATGACTATTGTAGCTGGAAACTGCAGATGTTTTATGGAATATATACAGTGGGGCAAAAAAGTATTTAGTCAGCCACCAATTGTGCAAGTTCTCCCACTTAAAAAGATGAGAGAGGCCTGTAAATTTCATCATAGGTACACTTCAACTATGACAGACAAAATGAGAGAAAACAAATCCAGAAAATCACATTGTAGGATTTTTAATGAATTTATTTGCAAATTAAGGTGGAAAATAAGTATTTGGTCAATAACAAAAGTTTATCTCAATACTTTGTTATATACCCTTTGTTGGCAATGACAGAGGTCAAACGTTTTCTGTAAGTCTTCACAAGGTTTTCACACACTGTTGCTGATATTTTGGCCCATTCCTCCATGCAGATCTCCTCTAGAGCAGTGATGTTTTGGGGCTGTTGCTGGGCAACATGGACTTTCAACATCAGCAACCATCTCCCCTGTGTTCCAATGACACGTTGTGTTAGCTAATCCAAGTTTATCATTTTAAAAGGCTAATTGATCATTAGAAAGCTCTTTTTCAATTATGTTAGCACAGCTGAAAACTGTCTAATTAAAGAAGCCATAAATCTGGCCTTCTTTAGACTAGTTGAGTATCTGTAGCATCAGCATTTGTGGGTTTGATTACAGAATCAAAATGGCCAGAAACAAAGACCTTTCTTCTGAAACTCATCAGTCTGTTCTTGTTCTGAGAAATTAAGGTTATTCCATGTGAGAAATTGCCAAGAAACTGAATATCTCGTACAACACTGTGTACTACACCCTTCACAGAACAGCGCAAACAGGCCCTAACCAGAATAGAAAGTGAAGTGGGAGGCCCCGGTGCACAACTGAGCAAGAGGACAAGTACATTAAAGTGTCTAGTTTGAGATGCCTCACAAATAGATGCCTCACAAGACCTCAACTAGTAGCTTCATTAAATACTACCCGCAAAACACCAGTCTCAACGTCAACAGTGAACACAACCATTAAGCGTTTCCCAATCGACATGTATAACTATTACTTCCCATTGCAAAAATGATTTCATGTTTAGCACACAAAGTAACTAGTGACCTAAAGCCAAAGAGTTAGTGACCTAAAGTTTAAAGTGGAACTGATAGCATTTTAACTACTTTGCAGATATGAAACAAACAGACAATAATAATATCAGTAAAAATATCTACAAAACCAACTTTATAATAGGTTTTAAAAATATTTGACTCAACGTTCAATGACGTTCACTAAGGCATTGGGGAGCAGTTCAATGCATGATTAATATAATTCTCCATTACATTTCTTGGTACTCCCAAAAATATTGCTATCAGGTTGTAAATCACATTGTCTGCTGCCTCCATTCGTGATACACTGTTTCAGTTTCAATTACTTAATATACTGGACAAAATTGGACTAATGTAACTAAGGTTGGGAATGTCAATAGAATCAAACTAGCAAGGTCAATGTTCACAAGTCAGTCATAATGTGGCTAATAGGCTAGTGTATCTATTTATAGTATGTAGCAAGCTAAAAACACGGAGCCTAAGATTAGCTAGATAGCAAGCTAGCTGCTAGGAAGATGTCATGTCATGGAGGAGTGGGTGAGAGACTTATTTTTTCTCCTCATATTGTTTTTCAGTGGCTATACACAGCTAGGCATGCAGGTGTCATTTGGTTAGCAAGAACGACTGTTGTCCAGTTAGCATATCTCTTGCGTGCATATTCACTCTGGCTATCTACTCCGTTTTCATAGTGTGCCAGAGCGCCGAACAACTGATACATTTATGAATGCGCAACACTCGCTGAATATGACCGGTGTCAGTAAACTTAGACAAAAAATTAAAGTTAGTCAAGAACACTCTACATAACATGTAAACAACCGAGTAAAATGGTCAGAGTGAGCTGTTCTCTCATTTGTATTTTGAAGTAGCTAGCTAGCAAGCTAGCCAACTTTAGCCAGTTAGCTTGGGTGCTTGGTTGGGGCAAGCATGCATTGGCAGGCAAGCTGCAGAAAGACGAGGAGGCTACAATTCCCCATCTTTTATCAGTGCAATTTTGACAGCCAACTAGCTGAAAATGTTTGAGAGGGTTCATCTAATGTTCCTTAGTTAGAGTTTAGCTCATCTTGCTCTGGCTAGCATTAGTTGTTCATCTTGTTGTTGTTGATGTGCATAACTGAGGGAGAGAGAGCCTACATTTTCATGGTTGTTTGATCAAAAGGACTGTAAAGTTCCCAAATATAAGAGGACTCCCATGGTGTTTACATGTTTACAGAAATCCATTCAGGTGTACAGTGCATTCGGAAAGCCTTCTGACCCCTTGACTTTTTCCAATATGTGTTACATTACAGCCTTATTCTAAAATGTATTAAACAAATAAAAATTTCATCAATCTACACACAATTCTCCATAATGACAAAGCAAAAACAGGTTTTTAGAATTTTTTGCAAATGTATTAAAAATAAAACACAGAAATACCTTATTTATTATTCAGGCCCTTTGCTATGATACTCGAAATTGAGCTCAGATTCAAACTGTTTCCATTGATCATCCTTGTGATGTTTCTACAACTTGATTGGAGTCCACCTGTGGTAAATTCCATTGATTGGACATGATTTGGAAAGGCACACACCTGTCTATATAAGGTCCCACAGTTGACAGTGCATGTCAGAGCAAAAACCAAGCCATGAGGTCAAAAGAATTGTACGTAAAGCTCAGAGACAAGATTGTGTCGAGGTGTAACGGATGTGAAACGGCTAGCTAGTTAGCGGTGGTGCGCGCTAAATAGCGTTTCAATCGGTGACGTCACTTGCTCTGAGACCTTGAAGTAGTGGTTCCCCGCGGCTTTTGTGGAGCGATGGGTAACGATGCTTCGTGGGTGACTGTTGTTGATGTTTGCAGAGGGTCCCTGGTTCGCTTCCGGGTATGGGCGAGTGGACGGTCTAAAGTTATACTGTTATATTGATGCTGTTGACCTGGATCACTGGTTGCTGCGGAAACTGCAGCACTCCACCAATCAGACTTTTATGGTAGAGTGGCCAGACGGAAGCCACTCCTCAGTAAAAGGCACAGGAAAGCACTCTTGGACTTCGCCAAAAGGCACCTAAAGGACTCTCAGAAC